>NW_027505252.1:0-262574 GCF_021521415.1 Bidens hawaiensis | reverse complement strand
CTCCATAATCATATTATGTAGTATAATGCAAGCACAGATTATATACTTGGTACACTAACTAAGAAAATATTCACTATTATAATATAATATTGTTTAATTTACTCAGTATTATTGCGTTGTGATCAAATATACAACGTACGTAGTTGTTAAGTTGTCATCGTAAGAAAAAAACAAGGACCTTTGTAGTTATAAATAAAATGTTGGTCTCGTATAAAAATATAAAATTATGACTTGGACATTTATCCTTGACTATGAGTATTTAATTGCATTTTTTTGGAAATTAAAACATGGAAAGAAAAAACAATTTATACGTTCAAAATGAATTAATATATACATTTTACATTTATATCCAGCAAGTGATTGTAAAATTTTGTGGAAGAAACATGTATAGAAAATTGGTCGACGGCAAAAGTGACAAGTTGTTTGTCGTCAACTATCTAATAATTTGGACTTTTTAGTGGACTTTGACTTTTAGACTAAATGGTGTGGACCAATATCAATGTTCTAGGTTAAGTAATGGTTATGAAACCACACAATAGAGTTAATATTTGGTTATGAATTAAAATTGCATTAATCAAATACCGATGCAAATTAGATGTATGGTTCAGTTTAAATACGAATGTAATTAACGTGTTAAATGTGGAAATCAAGTAGAATAATTATATATACAAGTAGAGTAATTATGTAACTACACGATGATAATTACTCTATGATGTAATTACATAATTACTCTACTTGATTCTCACGTTTAGCACATTAATTTCATTTATACGTTAACTTTTCTTATTATAAGTATATAATTCTACACAAATACTAAATATGCACCTTTAATAATTTTTTTAACTGAAAATATTTTATTTACTAAAATATAAAGAGCCTAAGAGGTACTATGAAGTATGTACATGAATTTTCATGTACGGAAAATCTCTAAAATGGTCATTTGAACTAACAATGTGTACAATATATAGCTTTTAAAGATAATCAAATTCAAGTTACCAAATCACAACTTCACACTTAAGCTCTTTCGATAGAGAATACTCTATCCTAGCCAACACAACACATGACCAACTTCTTACACGCGAACTAACTCAACTATAGGAGAGCCAACAAGTTTGTAATCCGGTCACAGGGGACTAGAGGAGTCGGGTCTTTTACGCAGGCCCGGCTTCAAGAACGGTTAAAAAATTTTGGACCGAAGGCGAATTTTTTTTTTGCCTTAATAAAAAGGGGTATCTTCATCATCATCATCGTACTCAGTATATCCCACCAATAATAATGCTATGGTAGGGTCTGAGGAGGGTAAGATGTAGACAGCCTTACCTCTATCCCATAGGGATATAGAGACTGCTTCCGGTGAGACCCCCGGCTCGATAGTAGTTTTGCATCAAGCCTTGGACATAAGGCACATAGCACTCAATCATCGGGACACCGGCTGATTGGTGCATGTGCCCTTGTCTTTCGGCTATCAACGCCACCACATAATGCCTGATTAACCTTCCGCCACTTTTAACGTTATTTTCATGAGATTAGTAAAATAATGTCAAAATTAGTGCAATTTTACTTTTGCCCACCTGAGGGTTCACGCATATATACATTATATGCGCGCACCGCAAGCAGGGCGTAATAAAAAGGGGTATCTTGTTGGGTTTAAACAATTTAATTTTTAAATAAGCCTTAAATTTTTGGGTCTTATGATTTGGTTGTGTAAATTTTTTTTCTTTTGTAAAAATAAGATTAAAATCTCTCAAGTGCGGTTAAAATCCACAACCTTTTGGTTGAATGTGAAATCACTTTGCCACTAAATCAAGCTAGTGGTTGTGTAATTAAGTTTGATCATTATATACATATTATTTTTAATATAAATATATATATAAAAAATTAAAAAAAATCAGGGCCTATTCGGGTGTCGGGTCGGGGTCCGTCGACCATCCGGCCCTCCCTTATAGCCGGCCCTGCTTATACGTAGCTGACAAGTTGGTAATCCGGATATTAAGAGAAAAAAAATAACAAATAAATAAAAACAACCTCAAGGTCCTCAATAAAGATCCGTCAACCATTTAACTTATACTTTGATTATAACTTTAGCTTTTGACGAAACCCATAATAATCCGACCCATTTTCACTCAATTCATTACGACAGTGACCAATTTTGGAATACACTAACAAAAGAAAAGGCATGAATCCATCTACGATCATCCACGATTAGTTATCCACAGCAAAAGGTGACTCGTAATCTTGTTAACAAAGTTTTCACATGCATCAAAATGAATATAACAAACATTCTTAATATATATATATATATTTCGTAACATCCTTTTTCAGTTCAAATAAAACCAATGGCGAAGGATAGTTGGGGCCAGGGGTGGCCCCGACCTCCCTCTGATTTTTCACGCGGTAATGTAAATTTACCTCGTTTTCGTCCGACACTTTTTATATGTAGTGTAAATTTACCCATTCCCAATAAAAAATTTGATCCTGGCGCACTCCATTTACTGATTTTTTTTAATATGTATTTTCGTCCGGCCTCCTCAGGATCTTCATCCAAACTTCACCACCGAATAAAACATATTCAAATATTTAATGCACCATAAACTTTTATTAGGCATGACCAATAAATGTGTCATCAGTATTTAAAACTTTTAGTTCCAACTCAGTCTTAACTAGTTTTAAGTTTTTAACACGGTTTGGATTTGGACCGTTGAACCTGAAGTTAATAGCAAGGTTTGATTATCATAAATTATCATATATAATAATTTACAAGTTTGGTGTCGCACAGCCTCTAATGGGTCACTCTGCGGCACCCTGTTGGCATTTTTTTTTGTTTTGTTTTTTTTTTTTAATTTTTGGCACGTAATGAACATAATGAAAACCTTTTGAATGTGAATTTTGCTTTTGTTCTTTTTTCATTATTTTGTTTTAGTTACGGTTTCGTGTCGAAGTGACGGAAACCGACCAAATTCGCGTAGACTCACCACATTTTGTTTTAGTTCTAGTACCATAACAAAAACCGACCGGATCCTGATTTTTGTTTTTTTAATTCCGGTTCCGTAACGAACATGATGAAAATCGACTGAATTCGCGTAGACTCAACTGCCTCATCGCCTTGGATCGATAACAGTCGGGTTTTACCAACGATCGAGTTTTTTCAACCGACCGACCGACGCCACGCCACGTCATTAGTCCCACCCCAGGTTTTTTATAATATTTTGTTGTATTTTGTCTTAGTTTCAATACAATAACGCACGTAATCGAATCCGCTTCGACTTACCATCGCTTGAATTTACTAACCTGTCCGGCGCGGACGGGGGTAAAATACTAATTCATAAATAATTAATATTTTTATATACATTTTTTTTGTTTTATAAAATAAACTATAAATTAGCCCCACACGTACACCATCACTGACAAAAAATCCCAACGCACATTTTATCCACTTCCGTGGAATATAAATACACACTTGATGGGTTACTTGTTCATACCAAACAAACAAATAAGAGGTTTAATCCTATTTCTGCCGATGAGGATTTGGAGGGTGGAAAGTGTTTATGTAATGTTTCCAATGAGACGAGTGAATTCGGTTGTGACAATGGGAGATATGGCGGTATTTTTGTTGGCGGGAAAGAATGCGACGAAGCGGATTTCGTGTCTCCGGAAATGGTGACGGTGGAGCAGCCGAGGTTGGTGGATTGGTTTCCCGGTCGAAGAAGCCGGTCCTGGATACGATTAACGAAGAGCCGGTGCGTTCTAAGTTGTTATCATTGGTTAAAGTGTAAACATATACATAAATTATTATCTCGATTTATTGGTTGAATAGGTCATAGTTAGAACTATTAAAATTTAACTTTTCATTTAGTGTTTATTAAGGGTAGAATAGTCATATTGTAGATATACGATTAAATGATTAATTTTTTTAAGTGATAAACTGACTATGTTGGAGATTAGTGGTAACACGTTATTAATGAACCAATGAGGTGGTGGTTAATTGACAAAGACAAATTAAGTCTTTAAAGATCCAGATTTGAATGGAGAAAGTATTGGGTTCAGGTCGTATAGACAACAAAGATTAAAAGAAATTAAACGACTCAAAATAACAACACCACATCAATGAATAGTATAGCCATTAATATTTTTTTTTTAATGAACAACTAATTTATATAATTTAGAAAAATATAATAATAATAATAATAATAATAATAATAATAATAATAATTTTTATGTAAACATGTCATACTTTATTTACTTCTACAATCATCATATTCGTGGTTCTTTTAGCATGTCTATTTTAATTTATAAATCAACATGATAACGTGTTAAGTCTCTGAAAGAACATCTTGGTGGTAATGTTGTAACTCTTCAAACAAATGGCTACATGTTCAAATTCAATAAAGTACAGGTCAGGTGTTAGTGATTTTAAGAGTGAAATAAGTATAGAGGGTATGTTCATCAGTAAAAAAAATATACTGTAACATTCTAAAATCATTGGAATCTTTAATTCGTGAGATATAGAATTATTATTTTTTTTAAATATACTACTTTAGTGATAATTATGGTGAGGGCGTACACATAGCGGGTACATGAAAAGAAAATTCTTCTTTGAATTGTCATTTTGAAATGCTACGTTCATTAAAAGTGGACGTGAACATTTAGTCCATACACGAAACAATTTCAAGTTGCATCGTCGTTTTTTAGATGATACATTATGCCATATATAAAGACAAACCTAACGTTACAGGAACCTTAGGCTTAGTGCGGTGGGGCGACGATTTGGGCGAAGATGAGCGATTTTTGTGGTGCACACCGCCCCCTGGGCGAATTTGGGGCGAAAAGGGGCGGTGGCGAGGTGAATTTGTCGCCTGGCATCACATTGATTTTATTATTATTATTATTATTATTATTATTATTATTATTATTATTATTATTAATGTGTGTGTGTTATATATACACACACACACACATATATATATATATATATATATATATTATTGTAGCCTCTACATCATTACACCCCAAAAACAAAAACTCACCATTTGCTGACTGGGCGTCACATGACGAAAAAACGCCCCAATTTGTAGCCCCTCCACTACACATAGCCTTAGTGGAAGTTCAATAAGTGGCTGTCACATTAGACCATGAGTAGTCATAAAGCTCCACCTCCAGGCGTTATGCGCCACGTGGCGCCCAGTCAAAGTTATGGTTTTTACAAAAAAAGGTTGTAGTCATAAGACCACCCGTAGTGGGTGAGTTCTGTGTAGCGTTTAGGACCAAAACGCGGGGGGTACACCGCCCCCCCCCTGCGTTATAAGAATTTTTTTTTTTGCTAAGTTGTGTACAAAACGCGGGTGATGGCACAAAAATCAAAAAATGGACCGTTGAATGTTACCGTTGGTGATTAAATAAAAAAAAATTAATTTCTTTATATATTAAACCAACTAATTCCCAATCAAAACTTATAAAATTTATAAAAATTCTCTTTCAACTCTACAGCTCTATAATTCCTTTACACCAAATTCACTATATATGGATCCTCCATCTATATATAAACAGTTTTTCGGGCCCGACCAAGAAGCCCAGGACGTGGAGGAGGAACAGGCGGTTACGAGTGCGATTATGCTCGCGACACAGTATATGAGTTCCGTTACGGGTGAGATTAGCTCTCCACCCCCCGTTTCAACAAGAGCATATATCGGACGAGATCGTGCCGAAGCCAACAACCGGTTGATGGCGGATTACTTCTGCGACACGCCGAGATACAAGAACCCGAAGACCTTTAGGCGTCGTTTTCGGATGTCTAAAAATTTATTTATGCGCATCACCAATGATTTGGAGCGTGAGTTTGATTACTTTAAGCAAAAGCCTGACGCTCGAGGGACGCTAGGATTCACGGCTATTCAGAAGGTTACGTCAGCCGTGCGCGTGCTCGCCTACGGAAACACGACCGACATCAACGACGAGTATTTAAAGATGGCCGAAAAAACAACTCGGGGCACCTTGGAGTATTTTTGTTACGGTACGTTTTGTTTTTTTTTAAATAGTTTATCACTTGTTTACTGTGATCATTTATTTTATAAAAATTTTGTAAAATATAAGAATATTTAAACTATATGGACTACATTATCTGAGAGAGCCCAACGTTAACGATCTACGTCTTTACGAGGCACATGCAAGGATGCATGGTTTCCCCGGCATGATAGGAAGTGTAGATTGCATGCATTGGGAATGGGCTAATTGTCCAACTGCATGGCGAGGTCAATTCACACGAGGTGACCAAAAGGGACCAACGGTCAGCCTTCAAGCGATCGCTTCATACGACCTTTGGATTTGGTCGGCATTCTTTGGTATTCCCGGTTCCAACAATGACATAACCGTCTTAGAGCAGTCTCCTGTGATGGAGAGTTACATATCTGGGACCGTTCCCCGTCGCTTCGTTTTGGGCTAACGATAACTTCTACGATCATGGGTACTATCTGGGTGATGGAATATATCCAGAGTTCGCGATAATTGTTAAAACATTCAGAGACCCGATGGATGAAAAAAGACGGTATTTTAAGAAAGTGCAAGAGTCTGCGAGAAAGGATATCGAGAGGTGTTTTGGTGTTCTTCAACAACGATGGCATTATGTTAAAAATCCTTGTCGTCTGTGGTCTTTAGAAAAAATGAGATGTGCTATGTATGTGTGTATCATAATGCATAACATGATCATCGAGAACGAGGGAAGAGCAATATGTCCAACTTTCATACCGGACCCGGATCCACCAGGGATTTCGGCAAGTATGGAGCAACGACTCGAAAACTTGGATTCCGTGTGGTCAAGAGAGATACATAACGCACTAAAGGAGGATTTGGTCCAACATCTTTGGATGTATCGGCCTCTGCCTGGTGAAAACGATGATCAAAACGAGGGCAACAATGAAGACGATGATGAAGACAACGACGACGATGGCGAAGACGATGAGGACGAGGACGACGACGAAGAGGGCGAAGACGACGACGACAACAACGACGAATAGTTTTTTTTTTTTTATTTTCTTGTAATATTTATTTAATAAAATATTATTGTTATTTGATTATTCTTATTAAAAATTAAATAAAAAAAACAAAAAGTGTAAAAGTGACTGGGCGCCACGTGGCGCATAACCCCTGGATGTGAAGAGTTATGACTACAGCCTGTTTTTGTACAAAACCATAACTCTGACTGGGCGCCACATGGCGCATAACCCCTGATAGTGGAGCTTTATGACTACACATGGTCTAATGCATCACCTATGGGCGTTATGTGGCATGTGACGCCCAATCACGTTTACACTTTGTTGCACCTACCACCGGATCCAATTGTTCCGGCCACCATAAAACCCACTACCGGATCTAATTATTCCAACCACCATAAAACCCACCGGATCCAATTTTTCCGACCACCATATAACGGCACCAACCTGTGGAAACTCAAATTAATAATAATACTAATATTATAATAATAATAATACAGTCAACATGCCACCACCAACCCTGCAAGTTGCACCCTAAAACCCTACCATAAATACCAACTCAAACCCACCTCTTTCATCACAGCCTCCATCTTCATTTCATTTCATATCTATCTTCTTCTTTCTTCTTTCAGTTTATCATAAAACCCACCGGATTCAATTATTCCGGCCACCATAAAACCCACCGGATCCGTTTTTCCGGCCATCAAGAAATCTACCGGCCACCATGAAACCCACCATGAAAACCACCGGATATTGACTGCATAAAGAAGAATTTTGTTTTTTTATTAATTTTTGTGCCTTCATCCGCGTTATATATAAAACGCAGAAAAAAAAAACCCCAAAACGCCGGCGGGGGCGGTGTGCCCCCGGCGTTATCCTCCACAACGCTTCTGAAGAAACACTAATCGACCCCAGGCAGATTACGGATAATCTGGGGGTTAATAGATGTTTCCCACGAGGATGAGGTCCAGCAAAGAAAGTTGTTCTTCAGGTGACCTGCAAAACAGACACTATAAGCTCGTCACTGAGAAGGGGGGGTTCCTCCTTGTGACCACCCTCCGGTGTGAGAATCAGACTAGATTGCTCTGAATATAAGTGTATATTAAGAGATTGCTAGAGAAGATAAGATAATGAGATATCCGATAATCCCCTTACCATTCCAAGGTGTTGGAGTATTTATAGCCGAAGGTAGGTTTCCAAGAAGGTACAGCCGGCTGAATAGTATTCCTGTTCTACCAACAGTGGGCTACGCACAAGCCATGCTGGTTGGTGGATAGGCTGCGGCTGATAGTGACAATGCCGGCTGTATACTGTTCCTTTACTGCCGGCTATGCACTGTTCCACCAACTGTAGGCTACGCACGTCCCACAGTGAGGGTTGGTGAGTAGGCAGCGGCTAATAGTGACAAACAGTACTAGAGGGTGCTCCTCCTCGTACTATTGTCGGTGAGCTGTCACCCTGTGATTGGTTCATGGGCTGTTTTGGTCAGATCTTGTCTCTTTTGCCCATACCTTGGCAGGTATAGTACAAAAGATCTTCCAGAAGCATACGGACTGGCTCATTTGGGCGGGAGTATTCCCGCCTTGCTCATTCCTTCAGGTGACATTACTGAAGTATCAAGAGTTAGTGCCTTGTGCGTGTAGCCTTGCTATTAGTGCGGGTAGCCTTCCCTGATGGCTTGTATCCGCAGCTGCGGGAACTGGCGGGGTACTTAACCATTGGGAGGCTTTCCCTGCGGGAACAGCTGGCGTACTGCGTGTAAGGTCTTCATCTCTGGGCATGGTGGGTCGTGCGGAAGCAGTTGGTCCTTGCGCAGACGTCCCTCTTCAAGGTGAGTCTTGCGGGTCCAACTGGGCTCTGCTGGGACCTACCTCTTCAAGTCCCCCCAGTCCAATGTTCTTCTCATGAATTATTAATAAGTGAGGTGAACTTTTGGACTTTAGCAAGGGGTTTTGAAAAGGGTTTTTAGTTTTAAGGTTTTCCGTGGGGATTCTTCCCGCGGTTTTCCTAATGCCACGCAGAAATTCCCGACTTTTCTGCTTGATCTTTGGGTGTGATGCGGGTAGGTCTGTAACCTCCTCGCAAGTTAGGAGCGTTGAGTTCCACTTGTAGATTCTCCATGAGGTTTTGGTAGTTTTGAACATAGTGATCAATTATGTTTAAACAACCAATTCCATCTTGGAGGTTCAAACAGTCTAGTTCTCGACGTTCCCGCTATGCGGGGATGTTATTCCCGTTTCCGCAAGCACTGCCCAGAAGATTCTTCTTGGTTTCAATTCCCTGCGGAGTGCTAGGTATGTGAAGGGTTTTGCCTTGACACTGTACCCGCACTCGTCTTATAGTTACTTTACTTCCAAGGTATTCCTGGCTTCAATTCCCTGCTGGTGCTAAGTATGTGAAGGGTTTTGCCTTGACACTGTACTCGCACCCGTCTTATGGTTACTTGGTTGCCGAGGTATTCTTGGCTTCAATTCCCTGCAGGTGCCAAGTATGTGAAGGGTTTTGCCTTAACATTGTACTCGCACCTGTCTTATAGTTTCTTGGTTGCCAAGGTAAGGGGTATTTTCCCCCTTACTTTTGAATCTTTTTGAAATTCGAAAAGTTGGTGAAAGGATAAGAACAGTCCAAACTATTGAAACGTCGTCCGACGGTTTCTTCTGACAGTATCAGGACGTGCAGGAAGTTATGGCGACGTGACAGTATATGGTCATTCCAGGCGCTTTTTCAGGCGCGTGGGCGCGATTTTTCGGGCGCGTGGCCGCGAAATTAATGGCACGCGTCCTTTCAAGAGCTGTTGCCAGCTTGCTCTTTGCCACGTGTCATAGTTTCATTGCACCTGCGATTTCTCTCTCTTCCGCATTAAATTCATCGCATTAATTGCGATGAGTATATAAAGGGGGAGAGGGTCCTTTGTAATCCACACTTTCACTTCTCTCTTCATCTTCTAAACGATTTCCGGTGAATACTCACTATTCCGTCGAGCATTCTTCTGAAATCGTTTCTGTACATCCGAAACATGTCTTCTTTTGCCGAGGAGTCTGACGTGTTCGTCGAGAATCCGTCGTCCACTTCCGATAAGGATGACAAGAGTACTGCTGGCGAGTGCCAGTGTGCTCTTCCGGCCGACCTCTATCGGTACGTCGTCCGGAAGTTCATGCTCGAGCCGTTCGAGCCTGAGTTTCCGGAGCCACACCAGACGGTGTACGATGCCCCCAAGGGCAAGATAGGGGTGTACGCTGCATTCTTCGTTTATGGGAATCTCAGGTTCCCATTGACGAAGTTTGTATACCGTGTCTTGGAGAGGCACGGTGTGCATCTGACGGAGGTACACCCGATGGCGATCGCCAAGATCCGCCACTTTGAGTGGGTGTGCCTCATTCTGGGCGTGGAGCCCCACGTAGATCGGTTGATGACCTTCTACTCCTGGAGGTGCATCCAGGGGTGGTACACCTTGGTCAATCGGATCAAGGGGTTGAAGATCTGCGCTACCGAGCGCAGTCTTCGGTCGTGGAAGCGTTAGTTTTTTTATATTTCCGCTCGCGTCGTCCCCCTTGCGATGACCTTTAAGAATGGGAGAGCACTCCCCGCCCTTCACGCCCTCAACTACCAAGAGGCGGAGTGGTTCGCCAAGATCTCCCGGGTCCAGACTCCGGTGTACCGCTTTGCGGAGTCTGGGATGGTGATGCTTGGGATGAGCCGGGTGTGAAAGGAGGCGTCGCAGGTTCCCATCGTCCTCGAATACGGTTTGAACTCTGTCCCTTACGGTATGCTCTGTCTTCTTTGTTGATATAGGTTTTTCTTCTAACTGTTTATTTTTTTATTTCAGAGGGGAATGACTTGCAGTCGCTCCTGCATCCGCGGGAGGCTGATGGTCCCGCTCGGATGGGTACTCGTGCTCTAGATGAGAACGAGTTGCCCATCCTTGAACAGACGGCGGATCGGTTCGTGGAGGTCTACCCGCCAGGCCACGAGATCCTGAGCGCCAGGCGGCCAGGTAAGGAGTTATTCAACCCTCGACCTCTCAATGCTGAAACCTCTGCTGGAATTCCTCTAATCTTGTCTTCTGATGAGGAATCCGCAGATGGTCCTCCTTTGGTGCGGAAAAAGAAGGCTGCCGGCGGGAAGGGGAAGGCGAAGGTTGCCTCCACTGCCGATCCGGTGAATCAGTCTGATTCAGAGACCGAAAGCGAGGAGGTGGCGGGGAACCCTGGTGGTGATAAGACCACTGCTCCGGAGGCTGCGACGACTGTCACCTCCGGGCAGCCCAGGACGACGACGGTGAGCGGCGTAAAGAGGCTGGCTCCATCGGGTTCGTCCCCACCTGTTCGCACTTTTAGGCTCAAGAAAAACCGTAAGTACAAACTTCGTTTACTTTTAACTTCATAGCTTTCCACCATTATACTTATATATCTTCTTTGTGCAGGCGTGGATGCTACCGCATTCCAGGGTGGAGCGGGGCGGAGCACCTCCGGACCCATGACGGTAGGTTTGGTCAACCTACCTGAGGCGATGACCCAGGCGTCTGCGCCTGCTTTAGTTGGTTCAGTTGCTCACCCGGATGAGCCAACTGTTCCAACTGTGACGACATCTCCGCCGGCTGTCAGTGCCATATTTACTGAATCTTTCACTGAGCCGGCGGTGACTATTTCTGCGGGCTCCTCCGCAGCGGCGACCACGGTTGTGAGTTCACCTACGGTGAGTTCGCCTCCGTTGATTTCTACCGCGGCGGCCTCCACCATGCCTCATCCGTCATCGGCAACGACGGCCGATCCTTCAGGTATGCTTGGGGCTTCTCGCCAACCTCTGCCTCCTTCCCATCTGCCTGACCTCTTGGATGGATTTCCCTTAGGTTCAGGTGATGGGTTTGGCGGCTATCGGCCTGTTGTCGACCCTACAGGTGCGTAGGGTTCTTTTGGCCTTTTTTTTATCATCTTTTCCTAACTGCTTTTTGTTTTTTGCAGTGTCGGATTCCAATGAAGTGTATGTTCCACGATGGAACATCCGCCGAGGAACAACCCTTCTCACGCCTGTGGAGTGCGTGGAGTGGGCTCGTCACGCAGCTCCCAGTGGTGCGTTGGGGGAAGCAATGGCTAGCTACCAGGAGGGTAGGCTAACCAATGAGCTTCGGATTCTCCTGGCCCGGATGCAGCCGCGCGTCGAGCTGCTTTGTCGTGAAAACGACAAGTTAAAAGCAGCTCGTATCCAAGAAGTAACTCAGGTGCGGGCTGTCCGGGAGGAAAACAAGAGGCTTTTCGCAGTGGCTGCGGAAAAGAAGAAGGCCTTCAAGGCCCTTGAAGTTGAAGTTCAGGCCCGTCTCGAGGCCCGTTCCAAGGCTGCCCAAGCTGTTAACGAACAGCTTCGGCTGGCTAAGGAAACTGCACGGAACGCAACTGAGAGGGCCACCAAGGCTGAAGCTGTTGCTGAGCCTCTACGCATTGAGAACGAGGAGCTTAAAGCCAAGCTAGAGAGGCTCTAGCAGGCTCATGATGCCTTGGCTATGGAAGACGCCAAGAAGCTCCAAGAGATCTTGGACAAGAGGGGCGTGCTTGACCACACTGAGCGGAAGCTAAAGGGCGTTGAAGAGGCTGCTGCAAAGGAAGTGTTGCTTGCCAACCTTAATAAAAGTGAAGCCGAACGCGCCCGTAACCAAGCTCAAGCCGCCCTCCAGGAGGCTCTGGTTGCCAAGGAATGGCTTCTTCGAGAAGCGTTGTCTCAGGTATGCGTAATTTCATAATTCTTTACGTTTTTCTTTGTAAATAGAAAAGGTTTTGATGCTTGTATTTTTTTCTTGTAGGTTGTGCATCGAGTCTTCACGGACACATCATACGACGATGCCATGAGCGCAGCCCTCAACGCTTCTCATGAGGATGGGGAAAAGACCGGCTTCCTGCTTGGTCTAGGGTTCGTTGAGAAAGGCATCCCGCCTTCCAACTTCCCTTTATTTGATGTGGATACTGAAGCTTTATATGACCAAGCAGTAAACCAGTATGCCGCCTTCCCGCATCCGGTGGTGGAGAAGGTGAACGAAGTTGCTGCTGCTGATGATGGGCTAGCTATCCTTAAAGCTTTCCTTGAACCGCCACGCTCTACTGATGGTGCGGGTCCAAGTGGAAGTGGTCCTGAAGCTTGATCCTGAAGATCCCTTTCCACCATTAGAGTAGATTTTTATTTTTGTATAGCTTCTTTTGTATGCGGGTATGTACCCAGCAATCTGTAATATTTGAATTTCGATGGAATAAAGATTATTTGCTAATTCGTTGCCTTGTTTATTTTACGCATATTTTGATTTAACTTAGCAATTTCTTTAGTACTTAGATAAGTTAACTTTTTAACGTGGCAGATTATAAGTTTAAGTTTCGCTTCCTCTTTCGTGATTGTGCGGGAATGACCGTCACTTACACTTAGTAGGATGGCTAAACTTTACTTATATCTGTCCTGCGTGGAAGTTTTCCTCATCTTTTCCATAGAAATTTTCTAAGTATTTTGAATAAGTTAGCCTTTGTACGCGCGGTTGTTAATAGGTTAATGTTCAGTTTCCTCTATCATGATTGTGCGGGTAGGACCGTCACTTTCATTTAGTGGGATGACCAAACTTTACCTATAACTGACCTGCGTGAAGGTTTTCCTTATCTTTTCTTTTGAAATTTTTACCGTTTTATGTGTTTATGCGGGTTTTGCCGCCTTCCACACGTAACGACTTACTTCTTCCCATATTTATGTGGTGAATACCGGCATATCAGTGTGGGAAGTTCATAAGTATAAAGGTAAGGCTATCAACACATTGTGAAAGGAGAATCATTTCCATTAGAAGTGGCTCTAGGCCTTTTCTTTACAAGTTTGGAATTGATCTACATGTAACATTTGCGTAATTGAGCTCCATTCCATGTTCTTGGGATGGGAGTGCCATCGAGCCTTTCGAGCCGGTATGCGCCCTTTCCCAGAACTTCTTTGATAATGTATGGCCCTTCCCAGACCGGGGCCAGTTTTCCTGGGCGTTGTTGGTTCGAAGCCTCGTTGTTACGCAGTATGTAGTCTCCTACATTGAAGTTGCAGAGTTTTACCCGCGTGTTGTAGTACTTTTGCATTTGTCGCTTGTAGTTCTCTTTACGCACTGCGGATAAGTCTCTGCGTTCCTCGGTTAGCATAAGGTCTAACCGTCTTTCCGCATCATTGTCTTCTGGCTGAATCAAGACCCTTGGTGAGGGTAAACCAATTTCGACCGGGACCATGGCTTCAGTGCCATAAGTGAGGCTGAACGGGGTTTCTCCCGTACTGGCCTTTTTCAGCGTTATGTTTGCCCAAAGGACGTGCGGAAGCTCGTCCACCTAGCCGGATCTGTGTTCCAAGAGTCTTTTCTTTATGCCTTCGACGATGCTCTTATTTGCTCTTTCTACCTCACCATTACCCTGCGGGTGCGCCACTGAGGTAAAGGTGTGGGTGATTTGAAGTTCTTCCAGCCACTTTTGTAGCTTCTTGTCAGCAAAGTTGGTGCCGTTATCGCTCACCAAATTCTGTGGAAGTCCAAAACGACAAATAATAAATTCCCAAATAAATTTTTTGATATGTTTCGCGGTTGTTTGGGCTAAGGGTTTTGCTTCTATCCACTTGGTGAAGTAGTCGATGGCTACCACTAGGAACTGAACGTTTCCTGCTGCTGTAGGAAATGGGCCTGTCACATCGATGGCCCACTTCTGAAATGACCATGAAGAGGTGACTGGAACAAGTTCATTCTTCGGGCGATGCGTGTTGGGTGCGTAGAGCTGGCAAGACCTACACTTTCTGATGTATGCCAGCGCATCCGTATGCATCCCCGGCCAAAAGTATCCCACGTTGTTTAGCTTAGCTACAACAGCGCGTGGACCTGCGTGTACTCCACAGATGCCTTCGTGTACTTCCCTTAGGAGGTAGTCAGCATCTTGGTTGTCCACACATCTTAAGAGTGGGCCAAGAAAGTTACGTCTGTAAAGGATGTCATCGATGAGTTGATAATTCAGTGCTTTACAACGTAGTTTTCTTGCCTGTGTTTTTGACTCTGGTAGTATACCCGCCGCAAGGTAATTTATTATTGGTGTCATCCACGTTTTTGTGCCGGTTTGGATGACACAAATTTCCTTGTGCGGGACTGAAGGTGCCCCGAGGAGTTCAATGCGGATTTCCTTTCCCAAGTGGGTGAAGGCTAATGATGCAAGCTTGCTTAACGCATCCGCAGATTTGTTTTCGCTACGCTTGACGTGTATGACTTTGCAATCGTTAAAATCGCGCATAAGGGTTTTTGCTTGTGCGAGGTACAGGGCCATTGTGTCGTTCACGGCCGTGTACGTCCCGTTTATTTGGTTGGCTACTAACATGGAATCCACGTGGGCTTCCAAGTATTTCACTCCCATCTTACGCGCAATTCTCAGCCCGGCCAAGAATGCTTCATACTCGGCTTCGTTATTCGTACTTGGAAAATCCAGTCGAATAGCGTAAGTGTATTCTTGGCCTGCTGGGTTGGTTAGTTTCAACCCTGCGCCTGAACCCTCGTTACTGGCTGCTCCATCAGTGTAGAGTCGCCAGTCATCATTGATGTCCTGTGCTGGAGATGGTTGAGCCTCTTCCTGGCACTCTTTTTCCCGCGATGCAGGCACTTCCGCAATAAAGTCAGCCAAAACCTGGCCTTTTATGGCTTGTCTTGGCTTATACTTTATCGCGTATTCCCCCAACTCAATTGCCCATTTGGCTAGGCGTCCCGATAACTTGGGTTTGCGTAGAACGTTTGCAAGTTTGAAGTTGGTGAGAATGGTGATTGGGTGACCCTGGAAATATCGTCTTAACCTGCGTGAAGCGTGTACAAGTGCTAAGACTAATTTTTCGAGGGTAGAGTACCGGGTTTCTACGTCTGTTAGGATACGGCTGACATAATAGATTGGCATCTGGATGCCTTTCTGTTCTACTAGCAGGACCGCCCCGGTTGCTCTATCTGTTGCGGAAAGGTATAGGATTAACTCCTCCCCCGCTTCTGGTGCTGTGAGCGTTGGGAGTTCGATCAAGCGTGACCGAATCTCCTGAAAAGCTGCTTCCGCTTCTGGTGTCCAGCGGAAGTGCGTTTTCTTTAAACAGTTTCTCAATGTTGACACGAAAGGAAACGACTTATCCGCGTGGTTTGCCAAAAAGCGATTAAGTGCGACTAGTCGTCCATTCAGTGTCTGAGCCTGTTTGATGGTAGTAGGCGATTCCATTTTGATAATGGCTTCGACCTTTTCAGGGTTCGCTCTGAAGCCATCTTTAGTGACGATGACCCCTAAGAACTTCCCTTCTTCCATCCCAAAGGAACACTTGCTCGGGTTGAGCTTCATGTTTATCTTCCTGAGCTTGTTGAAAGTTTCTTCGATGTCTTTCAACATCGCTTCTGCGTCAGGGCTTTTGATGACCAAGTCATCCATGTAGACTTCCAAGTTCCTCCCAATTTGGGCATGAAACTGGTTGTCCATCAGGCGTTGGTATGTGGACCCGGCATTCTTAAGTCCAAATGGCATCATTTGGTAACAAAATGTGCCATCGGGCGTCCGAAAAGCGGTTTTGTCCTGATCATCAACGACCATGTGGATTTGATGGTACCCCTTATACGCATCCAGGAAGCATTTAAGGCGAAACGGTGCTAACGAATCCACCTTAAGATCAATTTCGGGTAACGGATAACAATCTTTGGGGCATGCTTTGTTTAAGTCCTTGAAATCTATGCACATGCGCCATTGTTTGTTATTCTTCGGTACCATAACGGGATTTGCAACCCATGTTTGATATCTGCTAACGCGTACGATGCCTGCGTTAAGGAGTTCCTTAACTTGGGTTCTACACGCGTTAGTTTGTTCTGCCCCATTACTCTGCGCTTTTGTACGACTGGCGTAACAGCTGGGTCGCACTTGAGCTTATGCTCTGCCTTACTTCGGGGTACGCCAGTCATGTCAGCTGGTGTCCACGCGAAAATATCAGCGTTTTTCTGTAGTAAGCGTTTGAGTAAGGTGCGCGTGGGATCAACGACTGTTGGGCCAATGGTAACGGCCTGGTCAGGGTATTTGCCATTGAAGGCCCATCTTTCCGGTTCGGTGATGGTTGGTTTAGCCATCTTTGGTTTGGGTTTAGATGAGACAGATGCGATGCATACCTGGGGAATGCCGGTGATCATCGCTACACCCTCAGCTGTTGGCCATCCCATCATGCCGTGGACTGAAGATACCACGGCGTTGAATCTTGACATCCCGTCTCTCCCGAAGAGAATGTCGTATGTGTGGTGTGGCTTCCTCATCACGACAAAGTCCACATCTTCTGTGCGGGAGTGTTTCCCGTCCGTAAGAGTGACGGGGAAAGATAGGATACCCAGGGGGGTGTTTGTGCTGCCGTCGAACCCTTCCATCGAGGCGTAGACCGTTTCCAGGCGTTACTTGTCTTCGTCATCTAGCTTGTCGAAGAACTGCCTGTACATCACCGTTGACGAGGCGCCGTTGTCAGCAAGAGTGCGGGAAGTGATGTAGTGCCCCAGCTGGCTTTTGATGACGATAGGGCCTTCTTTGCTGGGTCCTCCTGGCACTCGCGGGAAGCGCACCTCAGCTTCCTTCCACGCGCATGGTTCTGTCGTTCGCCTTTTTCTTCCTCTGATGTTGCCATGAACCATGTTGATGCTGATGTCAACGGGCTTTCGTCCGTTGCCTCTGTACCGGTTATCATTCCTTCCTCCCTTCTTGATTGATGCCACAAGGTGTGCAAGTCTTCCATCCTTGACGAATGTTTCAACAATATCCTTCAAGGATGTACACTCCTCCGTACTATGACCCTTTTTCCCGTGGAAGTCACAGGATTTGCTTTGATCCGCATTAGGTCGCTGCCGGATCATTGGAGCTTTTGGCCATGGGAGTTTTTCGGTGGCAAATATCTCTGTGACGCTTTTTGTGAGTGGCGTCCACCGGTGTTTTCGGCTTGAAGGGTGTGTGTTATCACTTCCGCCAACAAGAGGGCGAGAGCTGGATGAGGTGTCAAAGTTTACCCTTGACTGCCAAATACCTAGCTTCCTCTTTTTGTTCTGCCGGGCGATCCGAACATTGTTTTCTCTGGTCCTCTGCGTGTAGAGGTGTGTACTCTGGGGAAGATCCCTACCCAGTTGCTTCTCTGTCTCGGCAAAGCGCTTGGCCGCCGTCATGATGGCATCCCATGTGGATGGCATGCCGTCCTTACCCGTCAACGTGCGGATAAGCTCTGGGTATTCGGCGCCCTGGATGAAAGCGGCGCGAACAAGATCTTCACTTATGTTGCCCAGACTCAGCTTTTTGGAGTTGAAGCGAGTGATGAAGTCTAGTAAAGATTCATCCTCCTCTCTAACGCAGTTGAGGATCGTCCACTGTTCTTCAGTATATTTCCTCTGTTGACTGAAGTGTTCGCTGAACTTGTTCTGAAAGTCCGCCCAATCATAGATGTGGTGGACCGGTAAACGATCGAACCATGCCCTGGCCGCTCCAACCAGTGTCATCTGGAACATATAACACCACGTGGATTCTGTCCAGTTGCTGACGGTTGCCCCCGCAATGAATCTGTTCAAGTGATCGTCTGGGTCGGATAGACCATCATAAGTGCCGATGTTGGACATTTGTTTGGCACTTCTCGGGGCGATTGCTTCCGCAATGTCCCTTGCAAACTTGGACTTTCCCGCATTTGCAGCAGTTGGTCTAAAGGTTTTGGAGAAGTCACGTGGGCTTCTCCCCGCGTTCGTTGGTTTAAAGGTTTCTCCAAAATTCCTTGTCGGTTGGAAGTCCGTGTCCTTACGCTTCCCTTTCGCCTTATGGCGAGGGTTTGCGTCGGTATCGGATTCTTCCCGCTCATCGTCCGAGTACTCGCACTCACTGTTCATGTTGAGATGTTGGCGAGTACTGCCGAATTCGTCAGCCTGTTGAAGTGAACGCAAGCGTTCATCCAACTCAGCTTGGAACTCTTTCTGACGTGTTTCGGCCCACGCCTTAACTTGATCGAGTGTTTGGCGAGGGAGCCTCGCCTGTTTCTCCAACTGGGCATCAGTGAACCCCAGTGAAATATTGTTTACTGCACTTGTCCCGGCTTGGGTAACCGGGGTAGTGTTCGTAAAATTTGTATAACCGCCGGTGTTCCCCCCAGTTGCTGGGGTACTGGCCTTGGGACCGGAGTAACGTTAACCATTTCTTCAGAAATTTTGAAAAAAACTAAGAATTAGTTCTAGCTTTTATGCACGGATGGCGCCAATGAAGAAACACTAATCGACCCCGGGCAGATTACGGATAATCTGGGGGTTAAATAGATGTTTCCCACGAGGATGAGGTCCAGCAAAGAAAGTTGTTCTTCAGGTGACCTGCAAAACAGACACCGTAAGCTCGTCACTGAGAAGAGGGGGTTCCTCCTTGTGACCACCCTCCGGTGTGAGAATCAGACTAGATTGCTCTGAATATAAGTGTATATTAAGAGATTGCTAGAGAAGATAAGATAATGAGATATCCGATAATCCCCTTACCATTCCAAGGTGTTGGAGTATTTATAGCCGAAGGTAGGTTTCCAAGAAGGTACAGCCGGCTGAATAGTATTCTTGTTCTACCAACAGTGGGCTACGCACAAGCCATGCTGGTTGGTGGATAGGCTGCGGCTGATAGTGACAAGGCCGGCTGTATATTGTTCCTTTACTGCCGGCTATGCACTGTTCCACCAACTGTAGGCTACGCACGTCCCACAGTGAGGGTTGGTGAGTAGGCAGCGGCTAATAGTGACAAACAGTACTAGAGGGTGCTCCTCCTCGTACTGTTGTCGGTGAGCTGTCACCCTGTGATTGGTTCATGGGCTGTTTTGGTCAGATCTTGTCTCTTTTGCCCATACCTTGGCAGGTATAGTACAAAAGATCTTCCAGAAGCATACGGACTGGCTCATTTGGGCGGGAGTATTCCCGCCTTGCTCATTCCTTCAGGTGACATTACTGAAGTATCAAGAGTTAGTGCCTTGTGCGTGTAGCCTTGCTATTAGTGCGGGTAGCCTTCCCTGATGGCTTGTATCCGCAGCTGCGGGAACAGGCGGGGTACTTCACCATTGGGAGGCTTTCCCTGCGGGAACAGCTGACGTACTGCGCGTAAGGTCTTCATCTCTGGGCATGGTGGGTTCTGCGGAAGCAGTTGGTCCTTGCGCAGACGTCCCTCTTCAAAGTGAGTCTTGCGGGTCCAACTGGGCTCTGCTGGAACCTACCTCTTCAGCTTCCATAACTTCCCCGGTACGCATGGTCTTAGGGTTCTTTTATTTTTTTTAATATATCAAAAATCTTTTTTAATATTTATTATTTGAAAATAACAAAGGTTTCCAAAATGGAAAGCTGCTTGGGTGGTTTTGTTTTTCTATTACAGCATGTAGGTCGCAAGTTCAAGCCCCTTTTTAGCTGGTTCTTTTTGTGTTTTTTTGTTTTTGTTTTTTTTTTTTTTGGGAGGGGGGTGGTGTTTAAAAAAATAGAAATAGATTTTTGTATTATATTTCATACTAAATCAAGTAATAAAAAAGTAAGGTTGCATGATGGTAAAGTTATTATAATATACTATGTTTTAGGTGTGTGTAAATCATCTAACCGGCGCAACGCACATAGAGCAACTCTAGTTGACTTAAAGTGCAATGCGCACACGAAGTGTATCGTCCATTAGTTGATGTGAGCCATTGGGAAGGTTGATGACAATAGTGAAGATAAATAAGATTGAGAGAGAACATATTTTTATGCGGACGACATTTCATATTTCTCATGTGTGGGGCTAGAATTTTGTAATTATCAAGTGTTTTATTTGGTGTGTTCTGTTGGGGCTACTGAGATTTATTTATGAACCTGTCATATTGTGGCGGTACAATAATGTAGATTTGGTTGGTATAATGGTATGGCTTAAGTTATTTAAAATATCAACACTAAATTAAAAAAATTAATCTGTCAACACATGTTAAAAAGATTGTAACGGTAACAACGGTTAGTAGAACCCGAGCGTTGCAGCGGCAAGTCAACCCGAATTCGGCTAATATTGGCTACGTTTGTTACTGTACCAGAATTAAACCTAAAAAATAAATTTGTCAACTTAACATATCTAAAATAAAAAAAATAAAAAAAAGTAGTGGCACTCGTATAACGATTTTAAAAAATTAACATATTTAAAATAATGTTCATTCGATCGGTAAAACCCGGCGTTGTAAAACCCGAGCGTTGCAGCAGTGAGTCGATGCATATTTGGACGTCAGTTATGGTTATATTCGTAACAGAACAATAATTAAACTAAAAAGTAAATTCGCCGAATAAACATTTAAAAAAATAAAATATTTAAAATGATGTTTATTCAATCGGTAAAACCGAGTGTTGTCGGTCTCAAGCGTTACAACGGTAAATCGACATGAACTCGATCTGCTTCAATTATATTGGTTTTGATAGCAAAACTTTAAAAAAGAAACATAAATTTGATATGGCCCGATAGTGGTCCATCATTTAGCCTAATTAGAGATTTACAACACCAAGATTCTATTTACATAATTGGAGGCTTATGAAAAAGTATGCTAAGGAAAGAAAGTCGTATATTTTAGGTATAGAACTAAAATATAGTGACATTGCACAAAAATTTTTAATACAAAAACATTAGTTTTTCCTCATATACATCATATTCTGCTGTATGGTGGAAGCTGTAACATGTGACGGAGAGTGAAAGAAAGAAACCATAAATCTGTTTTTAATAAAAAATATTAGAAAACATGCAACAAGAGTGAAAGAAATAAACCATAAATCTGTTTTGAATTAAAAAATATTAGAAAACATTCAACAAGAGAGAATTGAACACATGTATCTTCAATTACAAAGTACAGTCTTAACCACTAGAGCATTTGTCCAATTTGTTTATGGGCTCACTCTGTATTTTATATATGGGTTCACTCTATTCTTTTTATATAGACGTTCTATAAAAAATCCGAAACTCAATGGATTCTCGTGAACCCGGTGAACCCACATTAGATCCGCCCCTGCATATATGTGTTTTTTTAAGAAAGTGATTTAAATAACTTGCATGGCATGCATAAGTTGAGTATCTTGCCTAAAAAGGCTAAAAACTAGGTTGGAATCTTCTAGATAGTAAGGATAAAAAGGTCCAATGTGGGATGAAAACACAATTAAGTTGAGTAAAAAAAAAATAATATCATGAACACAGTTTATTTAACTATCTAAACATGTCAAATAAATTAATAAATTTCTAGATAATATTCAAATATAACACGTTAAAAACAAGCCAACATGTTAAATATGTAACACAATGTCGAATAAAATATAACATAATATTAAGAAAAAAAGACACAATCAATAATAAAAAAAACACACTAATAAATAAAAAAACACAATAATATTTTTTCGTCAACATTTTTTTTAGAACGATGAAGGTGGGGGAAATATTTTTGTTTACCTTTTTTATTTTGATTTATTTTATTAATTTTTTTAGGGTTTTTTTACAACAAATCTTTCTCATTTTGCCCCCCTTTATAGAATAGTTTGACCCTTAAATAAAAGAAAAATTGGATTTTAATAATCTCAACTTAATCCAGTTGACCGATAATAATTTCAACTTAAAAAATAGTTGTCATCGGCCCCAACTTTCACACAAATTTGTTTTCGTTGGACCCCTGTTAAAAAAAACTTAACAACGTTAAGTTTTTTTTAAATTTTAAATTGATGTTTTAGGGTTTTCGATCGGAATAAGGATACAAATAAATTGAAATAAAACTTACCTCGAAACGAATTGAGGTAAGTTTTACATCAACCGACTCGTATTCACATTCCCAAAGAAAGCTTTAAAACATTAAATTGAAAGTTGGAAAAAACATAACGCCGTTAAATTTTTTAACAGGAGTCAAATAAAAACAAACAGTTTGAAAGTTAGAATGTGACAGCTATTTTATAAGTTGAGATTATTATCGATCAACTGCGTTAAGTTGGAATTATAAATCCAATTCGCCTAAATAAAAAAAAACCGACCAATTTTAAAACGGATAAAATATGACAACCCAAACCTTATTATATAATAATTTGCCTAAATAATTAGCCTAAATTAAGGTATTTTTGTTCTGTATATAAATTATTGGTCTTTTAATAATAACATTAAAGTTTCCATTCTGAATTATTAATTTATTATTGCTAAAATAATAAATAATAAATAATAATAATAATAATATCACACCATATATATATATATATATATATAGAAGCTACAGTCCACAACAAAACCCTTAACGTAACTAATGACGTCAATCTTCACACCATCAAGATTCTATAAATATACTAATACTAATTCTCATATAATTCACCATCATCAAAACTATTAATATAAATTTCAAATCAATTCATTCACCAATTAAATCAATATGTTCCATGGTCATGGTGGTGGTGGTGGTGGTGGTATGCATGGATTAAGAGGTGAAAGAACCCCACTGCTTAACAGAAATGTAAATATTATTAAAAAAATATAAAAAAATTCAATTTTTATATATTTTTTACTGATTTTAACTGAATTTATAATGATTTTGGTGAAATTGGTTTCAGGGTTTGATGAGAAATGATCCATTGGCTAATGGTGAGCAAGGAGATCTTGAACTGGGAGACGCAGTGCCGGTAATTCGGAATCTTGTTTCGGGTTTATGTTTGTGCATATAAGGTGTTTGATGAAATGGCTGAGTGAGAATTTATGTGAATTTTTTTAACTTTGGGTTTGGAATGTTGTAGGCTGCTAATGTGAGTTATGTTAGAGTGCTTGCTTTGGTAAGTGGATGTGATTTTTTTGGTTTATGATTGTGTTGTGTTTTTCGGTTTGATTTAGATGGTTGTTGATTGTTTAACAGGCGAAACCTGAGGCGGGGAGATTGATTATTGGTACTATCGCGTTGTTGATTGCTTCCACTTCAAGTATATTGATTGTATGTGTACATATTTTTCTCTTTTAAATTAAAAAATGTGCATATAAATCACTGATTTTAGTGTCATCAAGTCATTTTGGTTACTCGGGATTTATTTAAGATTAAAGTGAATTTAATAACAGTGATTAGCTCGATTAAGACTATTCTGACTTATGGTACTTAGGATGCTTAGGGGTTCCAAGTGGGCCATAGCAACTTGTGCACTAGTGGCAAGTTCGGTGATCAACAGTAACTCGACCGAGTTACTGCTGACACGCAAGTTATAGGTAGTAACTTAGCTACTTTGCTGATGTAACTGAATAACTGTCAGTAGACTTGTAAACGAACCAAACATTCAGTGAACTGTTCGTTAACCATTTGGTGGGAAGTTCAATCATGTTCGTTTATTTAATAAATGAACGAACATGAACGCATGTCTCGCTCGTTCATATATGTTCGTAAACATGCTCATTTTCCTAATAAACGAAAACGGACTCTTTACCCCATCCATTTAGTTGTTCGTGTTCGATTGTTTGTTTGGTTAAAGTTAAACGAATGAACACGAACATGCCATTTTCTTATTCGTTCAGTTTGTTATAAGCGCTAACAATTTTTGTATTCTAGAGTTGCAACGTTTCCACAAAACACTCTGAATATTCCTCACTAATAAAAGGAGGTCTTTGTTGTTTTTGACGTAACGTTTTTGCATACGAATTCTAGTATGGTTTTCTTATAAAAAAACAATATCATTCCTGTGTTTTCTTCGAGTTATCCGGTTTTCATAGATTTTGGAATTTGGGGTACTGTCAAAATACTTTAATTTGAAAGTGATTCATACATAATTCAAAGATATTATCCAAATATCTAAGGATTTGCAAACTATGAAACCTACATGCCAAAATACACTAATTCCAAGATATAATTATATATATGGTTAAGCATTATGATTTTATTATTTGCATTGCAGCCAAGGTTTGGTGGAACCATAATTGATATCGTTTCGGGTGATCTCCGAACGCCTGAACAGAAAAGTGAAGCTGTAAGCGAAGTCAACAGAACCATTCTTGGAATCTTTCTGATTGTTATAATCGGGTATGGAATTTTTTAGCTTAGTACTTCAATTTCTTTAATAATTTGTCACGACAATTTTGACCCGTTTGCTGTGTTCAGTTCCATCTGCACCGCACTTAGAGCATGGTTATTTTCTTCTGCAAGTGAAAGAATTGTTGCTGCATTGAGAAAGAACCTGTTCACACACCTCATTAATCAAGTAAAGATCACTTTCTGTTTACAAAAAAAAAAAAAAATCATTTTGGTTTGATTTTTTTAATATTATTGCAGGAAATAGCTTTCTTTGATGTCACACGAACAGGGGAGCTTCTTAGCAGGCTTTCTGAGGATACCCAAATCATTAAAAACGCTGCAACTTCAAATGTTTCCGAGATTCTCAGGAATCTTTCTACTGCGTTTATTGGTCTCGGGTTCATGTTTGCTACATCATGGAAGCTAACACGTAATGCAACCGTTTCGGTTAAAAATTAAACTTTGATTTTCATTTTGGCAGTTTCAATATGTTTCTTATAATTTTTTTTATTATTGTTTTTATTAGTGTTGGCTTTGGTTGTTGTTCCGGGTATTTCAATTGCTGTACGCCAAGTTGGACGTTATCTTCGTGAAGTTTCTCACAAGACTCAAGCTGCTGCAGCTGTTGCTTCTTCAATTGCCGAGGTTTGTTTGTTCATCCGTTTTATTTCAAAATTGAAATGTATTGAAGGTTTATGATTTTTGTAACTATAACATTAAAATGACACAAGTTTGTTGTCAAGATTTTCTTGAAAAAGAAAGACCATTTTTTGTAACTATCTTCAAGCTCCATATATCTCAATTTAGAGGTGTGAATGGGTCAGTTTTGGGCTCAAACCGAACCAAAAACTGAAAATTCGGTTTTTGGATTTTTGAAAAGCATTTAGTTTTACCATTTGGCCTTGAAAATTTCGGGCCGAAAAAGAAATGTTCCAATATAATGAATTTGGGGCCTAAATGCCTAATATTGATTTTGTTAATTAATGATTAGTTGATTATTACACATTTGGACCTAAATTTTTGCACTACACCATTTATTAGTTTCTTGTCAATTACTTAAATTCGGTTTTTTTCGGTTTGGTTTCTGTCAGTTTTTGGTTGATAGCAAAACCAAAATCAAACTGAAGAATCGGATTTTTAGGAAACAAACAACCAAACTGTCAGTTTCATTGATTCGATTATTTTAGTTTTCATGCCCACCTCTACGTGTCATTAAATTGCAATATTTAACTAGACCAGTAGTTCATGATAATTTGTGGCAGCTCTCACCAAATGGAAGAAATATTAGTTCTCAAAATTTACTTTGCCATATGAAAATTTTCTTGCTTTGTAGGAATCTTTTGGTGCGGTGCGCACTGTGAGATCTTTTGCTCAAGAGAGCTATGAGATTTCAAGGTACTCTGAGAAAGTCGACGAAACGTTAAAACTTGGACTTCAGTATGCTGTGAGTACTTTTTCAACTCTCCTATTGTTCTTTTCAACACATTTTTTTATCACAAAAATAAATTCCTTATTTTCTCAACACATGTTTTATCGTATAAACATATTCTTTTCACACATATTTTAACATAAAAACATAATCTTTCTTTTTCAACACATTTTTATCATAAAAACATAATTTTTAAACACATTTTTGTTTATCATAAAAACATAATCTTTTGTTCTTTGAACACATTTTTTTTGTTATTTGCAGAAAGTAGTAGGTTTATTCTTTGGAGGACTGAATGCAGCATCAACGCTATCAGTTATCGTAGTAGTGATATACGGCGCTAACCTAACAATAGCAGGCTCCATGAGTGCGGGAAATCTTACTTCCTTTATTCTTTATAGTCTCACCGGTATTTAAATCATAAACCATTGTTTTATTTTTTTATTTCCATAAGATGAATAAATTTGAATAACCAAGTATTATTATTATTAATTTTTTTTTGTTTGCAGTTGGAACCTCTGTTTCTGGGCTGTCTAGCATTTACACCGTGGCAATGAAAGCTGCAGGAGCAAGTAGGAGAGTTTTCCAGCTTCTTGACCGTGTTTCTTCGATGCCAGAATCAGGAAAGAAGTGTCCCATGGGGTTAGTTTAGTAATTTCACCCTCTCAGTATCTTGTCTTTGCTAATGATACACATTGTTATAAATTATAACTTTAAATTATATGTATGTTTTTTTATTAAAGGGATGGAGATGCTGAAGTGGAGCTGGACGATGTCTGGTTTGCATATCCTTCGCGTCCTCGTCACATGGTGCTCGAGGTAATTATACTTATTAAAATATAACATACACTATTAAATAAAAAGACAGTTTTGAGTTTTGACATGTTTTTATTATTATTCCAGGGTATAAATTTGAAACTATCTCCTGGTTCAAAAGTTGCACTTGTTGGTCCTAGTGGTGGTGGAAAGGTACAACTAAAATTATTAATAAATGATTATAAAAAAATTATTTTTACAATAATAAACTAAATATTTGAATAATGATTTTCTTCTTTTTGCAGACCACGATAGCGAATCTGATTGAAAGATTTTATGATCCGGTTAAAGGAAGAATCTTGATAAATGGAGTTCCTTTAGTAGACATATCACATGAACATCTACACAAAAAGGTAAATAATTAAAAATCAAAACTTGATTTTTTTTTTCAAGATTGACCGTAATAGCTGACGTGTCAACAAAATGCCAGATCAGCATAGTGAGTCAAGAACCTGTACTTTTCAACTGTTCAATTGAAGAGAACATTGCTTATGGACTTAATGGAAAAGCAAGTGAAGAAGAGATTGAAAAAGCAGCTGTAAGTGCTTGTTCAAACTTCAAACCGCACATGTTTGACTATGTTTGACCGTGACTCATAACCGTTGATCTGTACAGAAAATGGCGAATGCGCATGATTTTATATCGAAGTTTCCTGAAAAGTATAAGACGTTTGTTGGAGAACGTGGAGTGCGGCTTTCGGGAGGTCAAAAGCAGAGAGTTGCAATTGCAAGAGCTTTATTGATGAACCCGAAGATTCTTCTTTTAGATGAAGCTACGAGCGCATTGGATGCCGAAAGCGAGTACTTGGTTCAGGTCAGTTAAATTTGCATGCTTTCTTCAATATTCAATACTAATAATATCAAAATTTTCGGTAGTGAAATTGGGCTCAGTTGATCCGAAACATTGACTTTTCTATAAATTTTTGGTGTCAAATATTATTTTTAAGGTTTTTGAAGGGGTGGTTTGACCTGAAACATTTTTTGTCTATAAAAAATCTAGTTTTTGATATGATAACTGAAATTTGTAGTATTTTAATTATGACAACTTTTAAATAAAATGATTTAAGAGGTTTTTTTTAAAAACTCTATATAGATTATTTGTGTGTAAAACATGATTAAAAAGTAAAATGATATATGGTTATTGTGTATGTTCAATAACCAACACTTGTATATTTAAATAACAATATAACCTTTTAAGTCATTTAAGGTTTTATGCACTACAACTTGTATATTTCAATAATAATAATATAACTTGTATCTATACTGCTTTGTTTCATAACATATATAATTGACTGGTGTAAATGTGTTTTGATTTAGGATGCTATGGAATCTTTAATGAAGGGAAGAACGGTTTTGGTGATCGCACATAGGCTTTCAACGGTAAAAAGTGCAAATACGGTGGCAGTTGTATCGGATGGAAAGATAGTTGAACAGGGGACCCACGACGATCTCCTAAGTAACGATGGTATATATACCGCGTTAGTGAAGAGGCAGATAGAAGGGGCTAAAACCGAACTTTAGTTAAATCAGCTAAACTAAATAAGATATGCTTGATGGATATCGAGTTTTTTATTCAAATTGCGCGTTTGATGTATGGGTTACACTCCTGTTTAATCAAGCAACTGTAATGGACAATGACCCCTTTTACAAGTGTTTTATAGATATGGTTTTTGTAGGGATTGATGAGATTTTGTGTGTTGGTTATGGGCACCAAAATAACAGTATGTTCATAGGGGTGTTCTTCGGGTTCGTCTTTCGGGTTTTGGGTTTTTCGGGTCAGGTTCTTCGGGTTTCAAGGTTTTAAATCTTGACCCGAAACCCGACCCAAATCTCTCACGGGTTTTTCGAGTTCGGGTTATTTTGGGTTGGGTTAATCGGGTTTCGAGTATCCTATAAAAAAATCAAATTTTTTAAAAAACTAAAATATTAAAATTAAAACAATATATTCTTATTTGCTCATAATGCAAGTAACCAAATAATAAACCAACATGACTCGATAGAACCATTCAAAAAAACAGTAAGACTAATTCGAACCATGATCGTCTTCAAACGGAGTGATTTGGTTGTTCGATTACGGTTGTTATTAGTAATAAACGGAAAACATAAATTAACCATAAACACTCGATCCATAATAACTACTAAGACATAGTCTATTACTCTATTATACCTAAAAAATATATTTAATTAAAAACTAAAAGTTTATCGGGTTTTTTCGGGTTGACCCGAAACTTATAAATCAAACCCAAGAACCAACCCTAATTACTTCGGTTCGGGTTCGGGTTAATCTTTTCTCGGGTTCGGGTTTTTCGGGTTGGGTCAGTTCGGGTATGGGTTTTCTCAGGTTGGGTTTCGGGTTTCGGGTAAAAGTGACAGCCCGTGTGCATAGGATTTTGTGGAGAATTGCATTTCAAGATACAATATAGCAACATATATAGAATCTCTATTCTCTTATCAACAATTCAACACTACGCTTTGTAGTAATATGTTGGTTAAATTTCAAGTAACTAAAGCATAATGTTCGGTTTCTAACACGATTAGTAGTTTTCTCATGATGTTACACCAACGAAGTACATAACCAAGCATATGTTTCTTTGAGAGATCGATTAGTGGTGCACATAACCAAACGTAGTGTGAATATCAGTAGGAGGCAGTGTTGTTGATGGTCCTGCTCTATCGGTTTTGACAAAAGTTCTAGCTAGGCAAATCGTAACTAGTCGGGTTGATCGGTCAGCTATTTTTAGGAACATTTTTTAAAGGGACATTTTTTTTATCATAAATACATATACATACATTTATTTGGGGTTGGGGTTGGGGGGGGGGGGGGTAAATAGGATTTTGGTATCATTTTGTTATTTTTGAATATACCCAACAATTTTTTGTGCATGTACGATGTATTAAACGTGTAACGAAATTCGTTTGGTTATATCACGTTAATAGAACTTCATTGCTAAAACGAACATGAAAACGTATGTACAAAGCCACTAGACGGCAACACCATTTTCACAAGTACAAACGAACAAGAACAGAAACGAGGAATATCATAAGTGAACCTAAGAGAAAGACAACACCAATCGAACCACCAACTAAACCCACGACCTCCATGGTTCGAGTCATCATGGCTACATGACCATTCTTGTCTTGAGTTTCATAGTTGGTATATTGCATTGAGTTATTATTCTGGTTCCACCCAATATGTTCCAACTTCTCATTCTTCATCACTTGTTCTATTCTTGCTCTCAACACACCAAGGTTTGCATCCACTATGTTGGATGAACTTCCTATAACCAAAAAATATATAACCATTACTATATTAAAAAATTAATGCAAAGTTTATATATATATAATCAAGTGAAACTTTTTAGAGTTGAATAACCTACTTAAAATTTAGAAATGTTTTCTAGTAACCTAATTACACATATTAAAAGCTTCAATATTATTATATCACAATATTAATGTATCACATAATCTATAAGTCTTTCGTAAGTAGTGGTTATGAATGCAATACCAACATAATTATAAAAAGTAAAAACAAAAAAAAGGCACGCTTAATTTATCATTATTTTTTGTTAAAGTCCCGAACTTGTTTATACAACACATACTTGTAATAGAAAAACAATTGACTCGTTACCCGCTAAACCGGTCAAATTTTGATTAGTTGATGTTGCAAGCGTCCAAAAATGTTACATAGATAAGAACATGTTGATGATATAACATGATGTGAAGTTTTACCAAAGCGGTTAAAAGTTGATGAAGTAACATTTTATGTCAAACAAACTATCAAGTATCAACCATGCCCAAAACTACCAGCTTTCGTAAACAACAAACAGAAATGATGAAGTGAATGTCTTTATCGAGGTACCATTATTTTTGCACGCTTGAACCCGTTTGGATCACATCTAGACAAATAAAAGCATGCGTATGACATCCATGTCAACAAAAATTTGGTACATGACATCCACATGTGATGATAGAAAATATACAGTTGATTTATAACTAACTTGAGAGACTATTTTTTTTATGTAAAATTAGAAAATATGTTGATTTTGTATTCTTTGTAGTCACCTTAATTATTTCTATTTGCTCAAGGTACTTAAATAGTTAAATCTAGGACAAAACTTAATAAATACAAAGTTAAATTCCAAATCTATGAGAGTATATACACACATATATACATATAAATAACATACACACCCACATACCCATATACATGTATATACATACATATGCATGTTTGTAGCAAAAATTACTAATACTTCAACAAAGACTATTAAAAGCCGATTATTTTGGGCATGCGAAAACCTTCGCTTTCTAGTAACCTTACTAAATGTTTCTAATGTATACGAAGCGAATCACATATATTTTATAAAAAACATGAAGATTCAAAATAGATTATATATTGCATCATGTCAAACATATGATTCTTTTCAAAAGGTATTTAAATATGTCTATAGTGTACCTTCATCTTTAAAGCTTTGGGATCTTATTTGAATAAACCTTTGTATTTTTGGCTTAGAAATGGAATAACAAGGAAGAGAGGTAATTGAGGCTACACCTTTCATTGTAACTTATTATGTTGTTGATTAGCAAAATAACTTGACCTTATTTATAGAGATAACATGTGTTATTAATGAGTAATCATTAAAACTTATTTGATAACTATTATTCCCCACCTAATCAATACTAAATTACTAATATATGCTACTTATGGTTTTTAGTTGTATTGTTTATTAAATTTTGCTTGACACATATTTACTAAGTGGGCCAATTAAATTTTAACACTTTTCTTCCCTTCAACCTTTTGTTTGTCACTTTTGTACTTTTTATCCATCTTTGATCAAACTTTGTTACAATTATAAGTGTCCAAAGAAAATCAAGCTTTTATACATTTTCATACAAGTATTATGCTCATGAGTTTATAAACTAATTGTAAATGATATAATAGGTGAGACTAAACGTAACCCTTATATGTTGAGCGCACATCCTCGTGAATGAAAGTAAAGAGATCATGTGACGAATTTAGCAGCAGGAAAGGTACATTTAGTAAAAAACCATAAGAGGAAGTAAGTGTAGCACAAGCTAATAATAATAATAATAATAATAATAATAATAATAATAATAAAAAAAAAAAAGTTTACATTTAAAAGCATAAAAAGTAGAATTTTTTAAATATAACTATGAATGTTTTTTTTCATATGAAGATTTAATCACTTCATTCACATTTGTTACTTCTTTCACGTACAAATTCATAAGTTCATAAACCGTTTTAAATATGTCAATTCACCAATTATAACGGACTCACAAAGTTGTAGTACGATTCATCATAGAGTTTTCTTCTCCATCCGGCTATAATTCAGAGTTGTAGCTTACATTTTCAAAACTACTCACTTTTTATAATAAAATTCCGAACGAATTTCATAGTCAGGGATGCAATATCCGGGTTCATCTCACGTTTTCTATAAATAAAATTCCAATGAATTTCAATAACAAAATTAGCAGACATCCTAGAAAAAAAAAAGATGAATAAAAAGCACGCAAGTTGTCAAAATACGTAGCGTTTGTGATCACGCCAAAATTGACAATAAAGTTGTTATTATGTATATAGTATTAAAAGAAACAATTAGTTGAAGTGAAAGTACACATTCCGTGATTAAGATGTATTATTATTGTACACTAATAAATTATTAGTATTGCCATATGTGTTGCTAACAATGTATTAGTGTGCTAATGGTTAAGTTGATTAGGCAGAAAGCAATGGGACTAATTTCACTTTTAACCCAAAAAAATAATTTGTTCAATGTCATAATCTAAGTTTAAACTCTTGTAGTTGGTTGGGCGTCTATCAATCTTTTGACCAAATTCCTCCACACTAAAAAAAACTGATTTAACTCATCGAACACCGAATTAATCGAAAAAGCACAGCAAAATAACAGACCCAAACTAATAAGCGATTGCTCAGATAGTTTTATTATTTATAACAAAAGGTCTCGGTTTGTTTTGTTTAAATTCATTCTAAAACCGAACCAGACCGCGCCAACTTGTTTGACTGTTTTATAATTTGATTTGTGGTCCGAATTTATTAATAAATGATTTTGTAAAATATTTAGGCCCAAGTTCAATATTTTGGGCTAAAACTTCTCAATGATAAAATAGTACAAGTCCAAATGTAAAATAAAACTGGCCCACAACCGAACCGAACTCGATCAGCTTCCTAATACCGAAAAACCAATTTTTGGTTTTTGGTCCGTTTAAACCCAAAGCCGACCCATACACACGTGCGCCCTACTCAACCCCGTAATTAGAAGCCTCATGTTCTAAAAAAAGTATTATAAAATCATCACAAAAGTGATTATTACTAAACGAAAAACAAGCTTAGGAGCAGTACTCCAACGGTATCACGATGACTTTCTATAAGGAAGATCATCAGTTTGGGTCTCGTTCTTGTCAAAATGGTTATGCGCGAGCCAAGGGTTTTACCAGCGTCGACCTTCGAATTGTGGGTTGTTCGGTTCCCCTAGAATTGGTGATGGGTCAGGTCATGCGATCACAGGCGTAAGTGGCCATTCGCTAATAGGTGTATCCAGGTGACCAGAATTTATTGGTTTAAAATAATAAACTAAACAAAAAACAACCACAAAACTGCATAAGTGGACATTGTAATAGTTCACAACTTAAATTGTTTTTGACACCCTAAAAAGGCTTTTTAACTGATTTATAACTTCAAAATCCTCTACAGGTTGTAGAACATGTTAAGCCCTCATCGATCAGAGCACTCACCATCTACTTTCATTGTTCAACTCTTGAACCGACAGATCCGTTTGCAACTCCTTTGATATATTACCCAAATGATAGTCTACAATCATTCTACACTTCACGTACTTTGCATGTTCAGTCGTAAAATGACAATAATTTGAATTTGAAGAGTTTAGTTTTTGGCAATGTTGCAAAAATCCCGACTAGATACTAATTAATCCCCGATTAATCGCTAGTCCCCACTTTACTGATTAATTTTGGGCTAGTCGGCCAATTAATCGATCAATGGTCAAATCCGGCCAAAATCACCGGTAGCTTGCGAGATTCCGTCCAAAATTAGCACGCCCAACGATATTCCGACCAAAATCAGTGGTTTCTTGTGATGTTCCAGCAAAAACCAGCGGTTTCCGGTGAGATTCCAGTCAATTTCCGGCCAAAATATGTTTGTGTATATATAAAACTGAAAATTACATACAGAAAATTGTGTGTGTGTATATAAAACTGGAAGTCTGATCCAATTAATCCCGATTAATCGCGAGTCCACGCCCCACCGCCCGACTAGCGACTTTTACAACATTGGTTTTAGGTGTACCAAACCAGACATACTTATGCTCTTATTTCTTAAGCAATACAGATCCAGAAGAGGGCTTAGTCGTGGAGCTGGATCGGCTGGGGTCCAGCAGAGACGGGTCAATCTAGAGCTACTTCTGCCATCGGTCTTAAAAACCGATCTATTTATTTTAAAACGATAAAGTAGACATTGGGTCTAGGATCGTGAGTGCCGCACATACACAAGATATTCAACTACGATACCAAAATATAAAAACGAAACTCTTAACTAAGTTGTACTTGAAGAAAATACAAATAATAAAAATAACAATGCCACTAGCCTGGAGGCAGCAAGTTAACCACACAAAAGTGGATGCAACAACAACATACCGCGCGCTAAAGCAAGCTTATAATAATACTAACTACTAAGCAACCAAGTCTTTTATCCGAAACTAGTTAACCACTGCACACGATTGTTAGGGCTACCGATTTGTACACTGCCAAGATTTATATTCATCCTAGACCAATATTAACATGGTATGTACCAACGTTTTTCCACATCACATGTCCATCTCGTCAAATATTTCGCCATCGTCCTCGTAGTAGATTCCGTCAGTAGGAAAACCATCCATCACCAGATTGCTGCAACAAATATGTATTTACTGACTTGCTTAGATGAATGGTTTTGGGTTGAAGGTTGACTTTCAAACACATTTTTATATTCTAGTTTTAAGTGGGTTGACGAGTCGACGTTTTTAATTAAACAAGTTAAACATGTCAACCCAAACATGGCCCGTTTAACTTAACGGTAGGGGTGTTCATCAATCGTGTGGGCCAGTTTTGGGCTCAAACCAAAATTTTGGTTTTGGTTTTCGGTTTACAGTTTTAGCGTTTGGGCTTGAAAACTTTTGGACCAAAAAAATTGGCACATAATAACAAATTTGGGCCTAAATCTTTTTGTTAATCAATGATTGACTAAGTAATTATTACGCACCGGACTAAAATATTTGTTTACACCATTCATTAAGTTTTTATAAATTACTATAAATTTGGTTCAGTCTTTTCGGTTTTAATTACATGCACAACGAAACCGAACCGGCATTCAGATACGAAAACATAAAACTAAACCGTCAATTTTCGTGTGGGTGATTATTTAGGATTCGTATACGGATTTGTATTTTCGGTTTCATGCATACCCCTACTAAATGGGTATACAAGTCAAACCGAACAAGACCTGTTTTCTAAACGAGTTAGATTAAACGGCCCAAAACATAGATTATTTTATAGCCATGTCAAGACTTGCCACCTTTATAAGTATTAATGCTTTCTTTTCTTATAAAGTTTACAAAAATAACAATTTTAGACACCGGTTTTGACGTATTACCTTAAACAGCTGAAACGTAAGCTCACAACACGCTTGAGTTTTCGATTGTAGAAGAAGAAATTGTATGACCACCTGCAAGAACAAACAGTTGACATATCCGGATAATCTAGAAAACGGATAAAAAAAAGTTTAAAAAATCGAAGAATATTCTTACAGAGCTCCTTTTTCTATGAACGGATCCGCATCAGAATTGGGGTCATAACTATAGATTTCACATTCTGCTAAGTTGATAACCTGAAATATCACAACCAGATCCAATCAACATCAAACCGCATGCACTTAAGATTGAGAATGATGGATGGTTCTAGAATGTTCTAGAATATATTACCTGATCTAAAGCTTTGTATAAGGTTTCTAGTAAGGAACCATCTTCATCAGACTCATTCCATACCTGAAATCGCAAGTTAGATCATGTGGAAACAAGCAAAAAATGCACCTTGGAAGCTTCTACAATGTTATGCATAATACATTAATACCTTGGATGCATCAGACATCATCATCATCATCATCATCATCATCATCATCATCATCGTACTCAGTATATCCCACCAATAGCAATGCTATGGTAGGGTCTGAGGAGGGTAAGATGTAGACAGCCTTACCTCTATCCCATAGGGATAGAGAGGCTGCTTCCGGTGAGACCCCCGGCTCGATAGTAGTTTTGCATCAAGCCTTGGACATAAGGCACATAGCACTCAATCATCGGGACACCGGCTGATCGGTGCATGTGCCCTTGTCTTTCGGCTATCAACGCCACCACATGATGCCTGATTAACCTTCCGCCACTTTTAACGTTATTTTCACGAGATTAGTAAAATAACGTCAAAATTAGTGCAATTTTACTTTTGCCCACCCGAGGGTTCACACATATATACATTATATGCGCGCACCGCAAGCAGGGCGTACAGATTACACAGATTACACTAATTAACAAATAAAATTCAGATAATAACTATCATTATGTTAGTTATACACAGTAATCAATATTTTTGCGTTAGATCTAACTTAATAATAGATCTACATAACAGAGGATCATAATTCACATATAGCATTCAATTACACATATTATAGCAACTAACTTGCCTTAGATCTAATTAACGTTACCTCCTAAACATCTATATATCAAATTAAATCACAGTAAACCTAAACGGAACTACTAGATCTAACGTAAAATCAAACGAATTCTAATTATTACACATCAATCGTATATATTATATAACATCACACTGTGTGTACTGAAGGTCTGAAACTACGTATTCAATTGAATATAATTACATCAATTAAAATCGAATATTCGCTTACATGATAACAGTTTGGATTAGTTTGCAGATAAATTGAAGATCTGAAAATGAAGAAATTGAGATGAAGATGTAATTTGTGTGGATAAGAACAACAATGAACTAAAAAATTGGGAGGACACGTGGCAGGTGGTCAACGGTGGCGGGTGGATCGGACGGTGGAGGATCTCCGGGAGTTTAGATATTTTGAGATTTGAAAATTCGTTGTCTGGAGAGAAGTTGTTCCAGAGAATGTATGCTTTAGAAGCTTGTACGTTGTAATTTGTTGTGGTTTAGTTTGGTATAGCTCTAGTCCTCGGGAGACTTGGAGAGAGGTTATAGGTTACCAAGATGCGAAATAGGGTGTAAACGAGCCGAACTGTTCGTGAGTTACTCGAAATTGATTCGTTAAAAAGCTCGAACGAGCCGAGCTTAATCGAGCCCGAGCCCGAACCCGAGCTTCACTTATCGAGCTCGAGCCGGCTCGCGAGCCTAAACGAGCCTGCCATTTATATAATATTCTAAAATATATATTTTAATAATTATTAATATATATATATATATATCATGTTATAATAAATAAATAATATATACTATTTTATACAGAAAATTATAATAGAAAAAATATATAAAAATAATTATATTATTTAAAAAAATAACTTATAAATGGTAAACGATCCGAGCCGAGCTCGAGCTTGAAAATCTACTCACGAGTCGAGCTCGAGCTTTGGAAATAGAGCTCGAGCTCTATGTAAGTTAAACGAGCCGAGCTCGAGCCTGGTCGAGCTCGGGCTCGGCTTTGCACACCTAATGGGAAATTTGACTATTGTTTTGTTAAATTGATATATCGATATTATTAATCATAGTTATTATCTTTTTTTATCGTTGTCGATTCCAGTTAACTAATTGAATAATAACGATATTATATTTTATTATATTTGTTGTCAACGGTCAACGACTACAAAATTCTAATGACGTTAGCTGTAAGTCGTTGCAAAACAAACATTTTTCGGTAAACTCAATATTTTCGTCTCAGAGATTTTTGTAACTTTAGATCGAACCTTTAGGAACATTTTTCCTAAAACAATCCCCCGATTGTTGAGGTCATCGGAACCCTATAACCATTGTTGGAATCCGTTTATGGTGTTCAAGTGGTGGTGGTTGTTTGATGGTGATGATAGTGTTCAGGTTGAGTTTTCGAGCAAAATATGTCACTTTTTCAGCCAAAATCGTCTTTTCATGTTACTTGCATGTAACAGTGTTAAGATTCTATTAGTCTCGGACCGTTGGAAGCAAATACAATAAAAACTTAAAAGATAAGACTGTCAACAGTCAATTCATTAGTTAGGGTCAGCACCGACCAAAATATAATAGTTGAAATTAATGAAAACCAATACACCTTTTAAATTTTAACTTGTTTAATTATTTGCTATTTTTTTACATGCGTTGTTGCAACGGTGAATTTACGTATGTTCGATTGTTTTGGGTTAAGTTTTTAAGATATTAACAATAAATTAAAACAAATAATTTGTTAACGTAAAAAACAACGGACACTAGTATAATTTATAATAAAAAAATATGTTAAAAATTTAATAATAGTCTATACATATCTTGACCTCTACTTATAAGGTTTTATTTTTGTTCTTTTTATCATAATTCAATATCCAAATGTACACGTATGATGAAGAATAATACTTTTCATATGATGAAGAATGTTTTGCAACCAAGAAAATATTTTACATGTATCACATGAATCATGATCACACATAATGTCACTATCATAGGTATCCAAACATAATACGCTATAATAAGGTGGTTCAACCAATACTGTGAAAGTGACCAATACGTCATCCCAATCACAACACTTGATTTTCTATGGATGAAATCATATGAAATTGTGAATTAGTTGGATGACAAAGGCCAGCCATGAAAATTAAAAAAAAACAAAAAAACTTTAAAATTGATCAATGTTTATTAGGTGACTAGTTATCACTGGTGTTTAAACAAGTTGTATTTTATCAGTTGACAAATAAAAGCAACAAATTATGTCATGAACCTGAATACGACTCGTTTATAACCAGACGACATACACACAAACTCTTTTGATCCAGAATTTTTTATAGGGTTTCTCAATTTTTTGTTACTAGAACCTTAAGGGCGCGTTCGCTTCACGGACTTTTTTTTAAAGGAATTGGAATAGGAATTGGAATTGGAATGGAATGGAATGTTTGAGAATTCCTATCATGTGTTTGGTTGGTTAATATGTATTGGAATTGAAATCTTCTTCATTGTTGTTTTTTTTAAAGAACGAGGGCAAAGGCGGAAACGTTTTAGTTTTTTTTACATTTTTCGTTTTTTATTTATATTTTGAGTTATGATTTTTTTATTAATTTTTTTGAATTTATTTTGGAGGGGTTTTTATTGTTAATAAGAAAATCCTTAACAATCCTTTCAACTAGGTGAGATTTTAAATCCCATGAAATGTGGGATTTGATGGGATTTAGTTTCCATTCCCATTCTTTCATTTAATAAAACGAACATATCAATTCATGGGATTTAAAATCCCATTTCTTAGAATTCCTTACAAATTTTTGAAACGAACATGCCTAAGAGTTATAAAGTTACACAAAGTTAAATACAATTTTCTATAAAACAATTGTGTTTCAATACAAGATTTGACACTTGTATATCTTTTAACTTTTTAGATAATTACATTAAATATCTCGTTATTTTAAATATTAACCCAATACTAACCCGCTAATTTGATGTATTGGACTAACCTGCTAAGTCCTGATTCTTCAGTTTTATCATTTATGTAAGTTTTTATTACTAAGTTTATACGGAGTAAATCACACACACACATATCTATAATATATATAAACGAAAACAATAAAATCCTATGTGTCACGATGTGGTCGCTCCCCCGTTTTTTGGAGTCACCAGATTTTCTTGATTTTTAAATGGAGGTTTCTCATGCATTTGACCCAAATTCATGGGTATGGGTCTAATCAAACCCATATATTTCTTAAACGGGTTATAACATCTCATTAAATTAAAAACTAATCCCACCAGATATTTGATATAAAAATCCTATAAAGTAGGGATATACTAAAAATTAATATATGATTTATTAAAAAAAGATATATATATTATTTATAATTAATAAAACAATTTTATAGTAAAAAAAAATAAACGGGTCTGGGGTTTCATCAAACCATATAGCTTTTAAACCGAGTTATAACATCTCATTTATTTGTGAAACAATTTATCATTAAACCATAAGTATATTATTAACTTTCATACAATAAAAAAAATAAAAAATTAAAACATAAATAAATATTAGAAACAAATAATATAAAACAACCCCCGTAAATAAACGAAATATTTAAAAGCTTTATGATTGTATCTTACATTTACTAAAGCCACCATATTGTTTTATTTATAAATGAAGACTTCAAGTGCATTTGACCCGAATTCACGGTTTGAGTCTCATCATACCTAAATAACCTTAAACGAGTTATAACATCTCACTGTTTTAAAAATAAACATCACCAAGTATTTGATATGCAAATCTTATAAAGTATAGATATACTAAATATTAATATCCAAATTTTTAAGAAAAATATATTATTTATAATAAGAAACAATTTTATACTAAAAAAAATAAGTGGGTCATGGGTCTTACCAAACCCATAGCTTTTAAACGGGTTATAACATGTCATTTATTTGTGAAACTATTTTATCATTAAACCCTAAGTATATTATTAACTTTTTTTATAATACATAATATAAAAATGCAAAAAAAAAAATATTAATATTAGACACGAAAAAGAAACACAACCCCCGTAATACGGGGGATAAAAACTAGTATATATATATATATATATATATATATAAAGTTTTTTATTTGTTAATAACATAATGTGGAATATAAACTCAAAAAAAGCTAAATTAAATGTTGCAAGCAAAACCATTCAACAAAGTCTAATAAATTATTACCAACATCAGTAATGAGAAGATCACCAACCAAACCAACAATAGAGTGAGAGTCATGATCTCTATTTTATTCCAAACTTCACCTACTCCTTTAACATTTTTTTTTTCACTAATTATCAAATACAAACTTAAGTTCTATAGGTGAGAGTGGCCACAAATAAATAACATTCAAGCTTAAATCTTTTACCAATAAAAACTTATATTTTCTAAACAAATATTATGATATTTGTTAATTGATATATGCATATTTTGTTACTTAACCTTGTAAACATAGATACCGGTCACAAAAATTTACCAGCTATAATATTTATACTATCTTAACGAGTTTACTAGATCTAGAATTATATGATAGCTAAATATGACATTAAAATTTTCTATTTGCTCAAGGTACTTAAATACAGGAACACATAAATTTCGAAAAAAAGGTGATTAACTCAAAAAATAAATATGTTTTAGTTTAATCATACAAGTAATCAATAGAAACTGGGATGAAATAAGATGATTGCAAATGAACCAAACAATCACGAACACGAACAAGACATTGTCATGTTCGTTTGTTAAATAAATAATGTGTTCACAAACACTTACGAAACGAGATTTTATGTTTGTGTTCGATCATTAAGGACATGAATGTGTTTACGAACATAAATAAAATTAGCGGAGCCTAAAGATTAAGATTGATGTACTCAACAATATGAATAATAAGAAATGAAATGGAACACAAACAATACAAAAACAATATGAGAATATTGATGCATATTTTATGCTAGAGGTAATTAGTTAAAGAATATAAAATATTTGAATAAAATAATAAATACACAAAAAAACTTTCGTAAACAACATATACAAACGAAATTTTTTGTTTATGATCACTTATTTATTAAACAAACTGAACATAAACAAACTTTCCGTCGAACGGTTCACGAACGGTTTGCTGAACGTATGGTTCGTTTACAGCTCTAACCATGGGTCTGCTAGCTTAATGATAGCCCGATTGTTTCTTTTAAAACATATTATCGTTTCAAGCCTCGACGCCTACGACAAATTGGGGGGGGGGAGGGGTGTTTTCACATGCTTGTTAGGGTTTTCCATGCAAAGGTTTTCGAGTTAGACATGATACGTCAGATTAAATCTGGTAAGATTTAAACTTAATTAATTAAAAAAAGTCAATAATTTAAAAAAAGTACAAAATGATAATACCATATACATAAAGACACATGGCACGCAATAGAAGCAAGGGTAATCCAGTCAGCAGTCACGTATGTAAATAATAATAATATAACAATATTATTACAAAATGAAATAAATAATATAATAATATAATAAAAAAATAAAACTGTTTTATTGGATTAGTATAAAATGGGCAAAACCCATGTTCATCAAGAGAGAGAATAATAATAATACGAATTTGAATAACTGAGATTGATCTTCACATATTAGCTTTCAGCATATTCGATTGCGTTATTGTAAGTTAATTAATTAATTAATTAATTCATCTTTTGATTTGTATATTCGGGTTTTTATTTTTGATTAGGTTTCGTTTAATTTGAAGTTATTTCATTTCTCCAGCTTCAATTGATTAATATTTTGATTTACTTTTTTCTCAAATTAGGATTTTTGTTAATCCGGTTAAAAAAACGGACGGTTTGGTTTTATGTTTTTTTAAAGAACCGAACTTACGGTTCGGTTTTGGTGTTTGTATAAGTAAAAACTAAAAAACTGAAAAGACTGAACTGAACAGAAAGTAAATTTTTTCATTTTTTATTTTGTATTTTTTATTTCTAAGTAATTTATAAGAATTTAATGAAAAACCTAATAACGACATTTTGGTTATGACTTACGGTTCGGTTCTGGTTATGCATGTAATAAAAACCGGAAAAAAACAAACTGAATTTATAGATTTTCATTTTATAGTTTAAGTAGTTTATAAGCATTTAGTAAATATATAATTTATAATAATTAATTAGTTATTGATCTATTTAGGCCCAAATTTATTATTTTGGGTCAATTTTTTTTTTGTGGAAAAAAATTTTCAAGCTCAAATGGCAAAACTGTTAAAACCAAGCCGAAATTGATAAAACCGAGGGATTGGTTTTATGTTTTTGAAAAAACCGAACTTACGGTTCGGTTTTGGTTTTGCCTGTAATCAACAAAATGATTACAGTCTTTTTTTCGGGCCTAAATTTTCAAGCTCAAATGTCAAAACAAAAACGAAATAAAACCAAAACCGAAAAGACCGAAATTGAATGGTTTAAAAAATTCAAAAACCAAAGTTTCGGTTTTTGGTTCAGTTTTAGCCCAAAAACTGACCCATACAGAGCCGTGACTGCAGACACCTGATTAAACTTATGTTTATGTGTTCAGGATTAATGGGAGATCATTTCGTATTTCTGGTTGATCGGTTACTTACCGAGTCCACTTTAGAGGCTGCAATCGAAAGCACGAAGCCTTCATATCCTGCAAATGACGCAGTGATCGACTGTTCTTCGGTTACGAATGCTGAAGCTGTTTATGGTCATGGAAAGTTGTTTGAATGTAGGATATGTCAGGATGAAGATTATGATTCGAATATGGAGACTCCTTGTTCTTGTTCCGGTAGCTTAAAGGTAAGTTTACCATAATTAGAAAATATGCTTCGACTCGACTAGTTTTTTATTATTTTTTTATTTTTATTTTATTATTATTTTTTTTATATTGTCGACCATGTCATTTTATCATGATATATAGTTGATTAATAATACATAACTGTTTATTTATAGTTGATTAATAATATATAACCGGTTGCAACTTTAGAAGTATGCTCGTAAATTTAAAACATGCCTAGATATTTTATAACACATTTTAAGGTTATTGGATTAAAAAATAGAAAATAATTATCTTATTTGTATTTTAATTAGGTTTACTTTGTAAATATAAGTTATTTTATCACAATATATATATATAGTTGATTAATAATACAAAAATGATTTTACTTTTTGTAGTATGCGCACCGCCGATGTGTCCAAAGATGGTGTAATGAGAAGGGTGACATAATATGTGAAATATGCCACCAGGTAAGATTTAATCTATTATTTTTGGTAATTTAATATCATGTGTAAAGTTTATATAATCTTGTTTTGGATATAAATTAATTACAGCAATTCAAGCCAGGGTATACTGCACCACCACCTGTATTCCGATTAGGACAAATTCCAACAAGTTTTAGGTAAGTATAAAAGCTTTTGACTTTTAAGGTCAAAGTCAAAATTTTATATCTATTTGACTTTAAAAGTCAAACTGTACACTTTTCGTTTTGTTGTTATTCAGGGGACATTGGCAAATTTCCAGGAGAGATATGAACAATAATCAACAAATAATAACGGTCGTTTCTTCTGATCATAGTTTTCTTGATCAAGAATATGACGAGTATGCAGAGTCCACTGCTAGAAGCATTTTGTGTTTCCGTTCGGTTGCTGTCATTGTAATCTTTCTTCCTCTGAACAAACATACATTTTATAATATTGTAACGTTTTATGAGTTGTGACGTTTCTTAGTTTTTATATGCAGTTTATGATTCTCTTGATCTTGCGTCACACGCTACCCGTGTTTGTTAATGAAGCGGGCAATTACTCTTTACCCGTGATATTGGTGATTACTTATTGTTTTTTAATATTTCTAATAATATTTCATGTTACAAGAAAAAAGATACAGTTTTTAATTGTATTTCATATTGTGACAGTTATTGTTGATAAGAACTTCAGGAATCATTGTACCGATCTACATTATCGTAAGAGCCTTCACAGCTATACTCCATCGGCGACACCAGCTTGTGAGCATACTAATCTACAATTCTTTTTGTTGGATAATGGGTCAAAACGGGTCGGGTCGGTCATGTTGGTCCGACATCATTTGTTCATCTTTTTTGAATAGTGTATTTATAATAATAAAACCTATTGCATTAAAAAAAGATTTTGTTTTTTTGAATAAATTGATTTAGTATGGTGAAGTATCCCGTTTCGATTTTGGGAATTATGTCAAAATATTATATAATTTCTAATCTTTTTTAGATTAATTTTAATATAAATAGGTCAAAATGGCCACCTTTACCGTCTAGGCAAATAAGCCGTAGGACTATACGATATGGAGAAAAATGTATATACGAGCCCATATAAGGTGTTATACAAGCAGTTATACAGACCTGTATAACTTATTGAAACCAATTGATGTGACAGTGGTGTGTTGTGTCAATAGTTATACATGTATGATGTGAAACTTTGCTTACTTTATGCGGGCCATATGATATGAAAAGTTTTGACAGGTATGTGGTCTGCAAAAGTTATACGGGCCGTATAATTTCATATGGCTCGTATGTTGTACAGATTTAAAAGATCTGTGGTCTGCAAAAGTTATAATGGTCGTACAATCTTATACGACCTGTATGATGTGACATGTTTGAAAGGTTTGTAGTCTGCAAAAGTTATTATACGGCCCGTATGATGTGACAGACATGTTGTTGTGCATACTAAGGATGTTGTATCTATAGCATCACCCTTTACTAATTTTGTTTTGTGTTAAACTTTTGCTAGGCTTTAAATTCATCGACATCATCTTTATCTTCTTCTGATGAGGAAGCTGGTGCTACACAAGTGTAGCCTTACCTGCACACAATTTGGAGTCGTGCTAATTACTCGTGTTTATCTCGATTTGTACCGTTAATCAAGTTTCCTTGAAGGTGGTGCTCAGATTAGAACACGTGCAGCTCGTTGTTAATTGAGTTTTTAAATATGCACCCATCAAGGTTAGATTTTGTGTTTAATCGTGTACTTTTGTTGCAATATATGCCTATGCATAAGGGTATCTTTGAAATGTTTTATATAGCGGTTTTCTGTAATCTTCATGTACAGGTTGTTTATTCAGTTTTCTATATATGTAAATGTTGCATCTTTAAATCTACAATGGGACTTATATGAGCATGAAATGATGAAATGGCAAGTTTTTTTTTTTTTTTTTTTTTTAACTGTAAACATGTTCGTCTCGAATGTGATTTGATCCATGATGCTACTAGGCGAGCTGACATTTGTTTAAGCCATGTTTTAGATTGTTATTATATGTTCGGTTTGAACAGTCGATTTGTCCATGTTTTAGATGGTTATTGTGTTGGTGATTTCATCTATGTTCACGATTTTAAGAAAATTATCTATTTTCGGTTTTATGTATGGGATCGGTCCAGTTATAAGTGGATTTCTGGTTTTACATTCGGGTTTCAACTTTCAAATGTTTCGAGCGAAAAAATTGGTCCAAAATAGAAATTCGGTCAAAATATTTGTTGCTCACTTATTAATAAATTGACCGTCCAAGATGTTTACATAGTAAAAAGCTAGAACTTGGGACTCTTCAGATACCTTTTAGGTGCTTTAGCACCAGACCATTTTGTGATTCGTTGAATTATTGTTTAGATACGTTGGTGACTGTTGTTGCCATAAGTATATTTTTAATGGTAAACTCGACATTAATATTGAAGAAACACTAATGACCCCGGGCAGATTACGGATAATCTGGGGGTTAAATAGATGTTTCCCACGAGGGGTTAGGTCCGGCAAAGATGGTTCTTCTGATGACCTGCAAAACAGACACCGTGAGCTCGTCACTGAGAAGGGGGGTACCTCCTTGTGACCATCCTCCGGCGTGAGAATCAGACTAGATTGCTCTGAATATAAGTGTATATATTGAGAGATTGCTAGAGAAGATAAGATGTGATAAGATAAGATAATGTGTCCATACCATTCCAAGGTGTTGGAGTATTTATAGCCGAAGGTATGTTTCCAAGAAGGTACAGCCGGCTGAATAGTATTCCTGTTCTGCCAACTGTGGGCTACGCACATGCCATGCTGGTGGTTGGTGGGTAGGCAGCGGCTGATAGTGACCAGGCCGCTGTGTACTATTCCTTTTCCACCAACTGCAGGCTATGCACGTGCTACGACAGGTTGGTGAGTAGGCAGCGGCTGATAGTGACATTAAGTAATAGAGCATGTTGCTCGTTGTACTGTTGTCAGTGAGCTGTCGCAGCCTTGGTCAGATCTTTTGTCCATACCTCGTCAGGTACAGTACAAAAGATCCTCCAGTATCGTGCGGACTGGCTCATTTGGGCGGGAGTATTCCCGGCTTTGGGCGGGAGTGTTCCCGGCTTGCTCATTCCCTCTTCAGGTGACTACTGAATTATTTGAGAGTTAAGTGCCTTGTGCGTGTAGCCTTGCTGCGCGGGTAGCCTTCCCTGATGGCTAGTATCCGTAGCTGCGGGAACAGGCAGAGTACGTCACCATTGAGAGGCTTTTCCTGCGGGAACAGCTTGCGTACTGCGCGTAAGGACGTCACGTCTCTGAGCATGGTTGGTCCTGCGGATCCAGTTGGTCTTTGCGCAGACGTCCCTCTAAGGTAAGTCTTGCGAGTTCAACTGCGCAGACGTCTCTCTTCGAGGTGAGTCTTGCGGGTCCAACCGCGCAGACGTCCCTGTTTAAGGTGAGTCTTGCGGGTCCAACCGCGCAGACATCCCTGTTCAAGGTGAGTCTTGCGGGTCCAACTGGGCTCTGCTGGGACATACCTCTTCAAGTCCCCCCAGTCCAATGTTCTTCTCATGAATTGTTAATAAGTGAGGTGAACTTTTGGACTTAAGCAAAGGGGTTTTGAAAAGGGTTTAGTTTTAAGGTTTTCCATGGGGATTCTTCCCGCGGAAGTCCTAATGTCACGCAGAAATTCCCGACTTTTCTGCTTGATCTTTGGGTATGATGCGGGTAGATCTGTAACCTCCTCGCAAGTCAGGAGCGTTGAGTTCCACTTGTGTAGATTCTCCATGAGGTTTTGGTAGTTTTGAACATAGTGATCAATTATGTTAAAACAACCAATTCCATCTTGGAGCTTCAAACAATCTAGTTCCCGACGTTCCCGCTATGCGGGGATGTTATTCCCGTTTCCGCAAGCATGGCCCAGAAGATCCTTCTTGGTTTCAATTCCCTGCGGAGTGCTAGGTATGTGAAGGGTTTCGCCTTGACACTGTACCCGCACTCGTCTTATAGTTACTTTACTTCCAAGGTATTCCTGGCTTCAATTCCCTGCGGGTGCTAAGTATGTGAAGGGTTTTGCCTTGACACTGTACCCGCACCCGTCTTATAGTTACTTGGTTGCCGAGGTATTCTTGGCTTCAATTCCCATAGGTGCTAAGTATGTGAAGGGTTTTGCCTTAAAACTGTACTCGCACCTGTCTTATAGTTACTTGGTTGCCAAGGTAAGGGGTATAGTCCCGCTTACTTTTGAATCTTTTTGAATCTTTTTGAAATTTGAAGAGTTGGTGAAAGGATAAGAACAGTCCAAACTGTTGAAGGGACGGTTGCGTAGTCCGACGGTTTCTTCTGACAGTTTCAGGACGTGCAGGAAGTTATGGCGACGTGACAGTATATGGTCGTTCCAGACGCTTTTTCAGGCGCGTGGGCGCGAATTTTCGGGCGCGTGGCCGCGAAGTTTACGGCGCGCGTCCTGTCAACAGCTGTTGCCAGCTTGCTTTTTCCACGTGTCATAGTTTCATTGCACCAGCGTTTTCCTCTCTCTTCCGCATTAAATTCATCGCATTTATTGCGATGAGTATATAAAGGGAGGAGAAGATGCATCTCAACTCACAGTTTCACTTTCTTCTTCTTAAGCGATTTCCGGCGAATACTCTAACTTTTCCGTCGAGCATTCTCCTGAAATCGTTCCTTTCCATCCTCCAAAACATGTCTACTCATGATCTTGAAGTGACTGCTGAAGAGTCGGACGTGTATGCCGAGAATCCGTCGTCCACGTCTGATAGGGACGATAAGAGCACTGCTGGCGAATGCCAGTGTGCTCTTCCCATTGAGCTATATCAGTAAATTGTCAGGAAGTTCATGCTCGAGCCTTTCGAGCCTGAGTTTCCTAAGCCTGATCAGACGGTGTATGATGCCCCCAAGGGCAAGATAGGGGTGTATGCCGCATTCTTCGTCTATGGGAATCTCAGGTTCCCATTGACGAAGTTTGTTTACCGTGTTCTGGAGAGACACGGTGTACATCTGACGGAGGTGCACCCGATGGCGATCGCTAAGGTTCGCCATTTTGAATGGGTGTGCCTCATTCTGGGCGTGGAGCCCCTTGTCGACCGCCTGATGACCTTCTATTCCTGGAGGTGCATCCAGGGGTGGTATACCTTGGTCACTCGGATCAAGGGTTTGAAGATCTGCGCTACCGAGCGCAGTCTTCGGTCTTGGAAGCGGGAGTTCTTCTATATCTCCGCTCGCGTCGTCCCGATAGCGATGACGTTCAAGAACGGGAGACCTCTCCCGAACCTTCACGCCTCCAACTACCAGGAGGCGGAATGGTTCTCCAAGATTTCCCGCATCCAGACTCCGGTTTACCGCTTTGCGGAGTCCGGGATGGTGATGCTCGGGATGAGTCGGGTGTGGAAGGATGCTGGGGCAGAGGCGCCACATATTCCTATTGTCCTCGAATACGGTTTGAACTCTGTCCCTTACGGTATGGTTCATATCTTCTTGCTGATTTAGGGTTTTTCCGCTAAACTGTTTTTCTTTTTATTGTCAGAGGGAAACGACCTGCAATCGCTCCTGCATCCGCGGAAAGCTGATGGTCCTGCTCGGATGGGTGCCCGTGCTCTTGATGAGAACGAGTTGCCCATCTTGGAGCAAACGGCGGATCGGTTTGTGGAGGTCTACCCGCCAGGTCACGAGATTTTGAGTGCCACACGGCCAGGTAAGGAACTTTTTAACCCCCGCCCTCTCCATGCTCAAACCTCTGCTGGAGTTCCTCTAATCTTGTCATCTTCTGATGAGGAATCCGCAGATGGTCCTTTCTTGGTGAGGAAGAAGAAGGCTGCTGGCGCGAAGGGCAAGGCGAAGGTTGCCTCTACTGCCGATCCGGTGAATCGGTCTGACTCAGAGACCGAAAGCGAGGAGGTGGCGGGGAACCCTGGTGGTGGTGAGGCAATAGTCTCGGAGGTTGAGACAGCTGCCACTGCCGCGCGACCAAGTTCTATGACGGTGAGCGGCGTGAAGAGGCCGGCTCCGTCGGGTTCATCCCCGCCGGTCAGAACCTTCAAGTTGAAGAGAACTCGTAAGTATAAATTAATCTTACCCGCAATTTCTTTCCGTCATTGTTTTTAATATCTTGTCTTCATGCAGGCATGGATGCTACCGCATTCCAAGGTGATGCGGGGAGGAGCAGCTTTGGACCCATGACGGTAGGTTTGGTCAACCTACCCGAGGCGATGACCCAGGCTGCTGCGCCTGTTTGCAGCATTGGTTCAGTTGCTCATCCGGTTGAGGCAACTGTTCCAATTGTGACGTCTCCGCCGGCTGTCAGTGCCATATTCACTGCGTCCTTCACTGAGCCGGCGGTGAGTTTTTCTGCGGGTTCCTCCGCAGCGGCGGCCACGGTCGTGAGTTCACCTCCAGTGAGTTCACCTCCGATGGTCCCTACCGCAGCGGCTTCGACCGTGCCTCCGGCGCCGGCGACTACGTCGTCCCCGGCCGGTTCAGCAGGTATGTTCGGGGCTTCTAGCCAATCTCTGCCTCCTTCCCATCTGCCTGACCTCTTAGGTTCGGGTGATGGGTTTGGCGGCTACCGGCCTACTGTCGACCCTACAGGTGCGTAGGGTTATTTTGGCCTTTTTATATATATTTTTGTTTTTTATCATCTTTTCCTAACTGCTTTTTGTTTTTGCAGTGTCGGATTCCAATGAAGTGTATGTTCCACGTTGGAACATTCGCCGAGGAACAACCCTTCGGACGGCTGTGGACTGCGTCGAGTGGGCGCGCCACGTCGCTCCAAGTGGGGCGCTGGGGGAAGCTATGTCGAGTTACCAGGAGGGTAGGCTGACTAACGAGCTTCGAATTCTCCTTGCCCGAATGCAGCCGCGCGTCGAGCTGCTTTGTCGTGAAAATGACAAGTTAAAGGCGGCTCGTATTCAAGAAGTAGCTCAGGCGCGGGCTATCCGGGAGGAGAATAGGAGACTCTCCGCTGTTGCTGCGGAGAAGGAGAAGGCCTTCAAGGCCCTCGAGATTGAAGTTCAGGCCCGTCTCGAGGCCCGTTCCAAGGCTGCCCAAGCTGTTAACGAACAGCTTCGGTTGGCTAAGGAAACTGCACGGAACGCAACTGAGAGGGCCACCAAGGCTGAAGCTGTTGCTGAGCCTCTACGCACTGAGAATGAGGAGCTCAAAGCCAAATTAGAGAGGCTCCAGCAGGCTCATGATGCCTTGGCCATGGAAGATGCCAAGAAGCTCCAAGAGATCTTGGACCAAAGGGGGGTGCTTGACCACACTGAGCGTAAGCTAAAGGGCGTCGAAGAGGCTGCAGCCAAAGATGTGTTGCTTGCCAACCTTACAAAGAACGAAGCCGAACGCGCCCGTAATGAAGCTCAAGGTGCCCTCCAGGAGACTCTGGTTACCAAGGAATGGCTTCTACGAGAAGCGTTGTCGCAGGTATGCATAGCTTCATAATATCTTTACGCTTTTCTTGATAGAAAAGGTTTTGACACTTGGTATTTTTTCTTGTTGTAGGTTGTGCATCGAGTCTTCACAGAGGCATCATATAACGATGCCATGAGCGCAGCCCTCAACGCTTCTCATGAGGAAGGGGAAAATGCTGGCTTCCTGCTTGGTCTAGGTTTCTTTGAGAAGGACATCCCGCCTTCCAACTTCCCTTTATATGATGTGGATACTGAAGCTGTATATGACCAAGCAGTGAACCAGTATGCCGCCTTCCCGCACCCGGTGGTGGAGAAGGTGAACGAAGTTGCTGCTGCTGATGATGATTAAGTGATTTAAGAACGAACAGTACCGCAGCTGGACAACTTCGCCTGCAAGCTAAGTTCGCCTGATGAACTTCGCCTGCAAAGCTAAGTTCGCCTGATGAACTTCGCCTGCAAAGCTAAGTTCGCCTGATGACAACTTCGCCTAAAGCTAAGTTCGCCTAAGGTTAACTTCGCCTAAAGCTAAGTTCGCCTGATGACAACTTCGCCTAAAGCTAAGTTCGCCTAAGGTTAACTTCGCCTAAAGCTAAGTTCGCCTGATGACAACTTCGCCTAAAGCTAAGTTCGCCTAAGGTTAACTTCGCCTAAAGCTAAGTTCGCCTGATGACAACTTCGCCTAAAGCTAAGTTCGCCTAAGGTTAACTTCGCCTAAAGCTAAGTTCGCCTGATGACAACTTCGCCTAAAGCTAAGTTCGCCTAAGGTTAACTTCGCCTAAAGCTAAGTTCGCCTGATGACAACTTCGCCTAAAGCTAAGTTCGCCTAAGGTTAACTTCGCCTAAAGCTAAGTTCGCCTGATGACAACTTCGCCTAAAGCTTAGTTCGCCTAAGGTTTAACTTCGCCTAAAGTCAAGTTCGATTAGAAAATAAATTAAAAACCTAATGAAAAATGTGTTAAGACAGTTAATGTAAATAAAATTTTTCCAAGCTGACCTGGCAGCTCGACCCCAGCCAGGGGCTCTGCCCCTTGGACCCTGCTAGGGGCTGCCGCCCCTAGACCCCGCTGCCAGGGGCGCTGCCCCCGGACCCCCGTTCGTTGTGGGTAGTAATTAAGACTAGAAAGATGATATGAGTAGTGATATGTATACTTGTTATACAGCCAGCCGTGTACAACTGAAGAAAGGGATTACGATTAACGGTGAACGTAACCGTGTTCAGGTGAGTTTCTAGCCCCAATTATGTGCTATGTTTTCGGGGCTGTGTGCATACTCGATATGTTTGTTAATACGCTTATCCTAAGAGATAAGTGTATGCCTTATGTGAATGATGTGATATGTATGAATGATGGCTTGACGGTACATGAACGATCTTTGGATATTGCACGTACTGTCAGGTTGTAACGCTAAGTATAAGGTAGGTATGATATGTATGCTTATGTGTATGAATGTGATAAAGTTAACAAAAGAAGGAAAGGGTGGTTGTATGGTAACGAAGAGGGAATCGAACCCTACTAATATTCGAGAACTAGGGAACCGAACCCTACTAATATTCGAGAAAAGAGGGTATCGAGCCCTAATAATACTCGAGGAAGGAGGGTACCGAGCCCTAATAATACTCGAGGAAGGAGGGTACCGAGCCCTAATAATACTCGAGGAAGAGGGTACCGAGCCCTAATAATACTCGAGGAAGGTAGGGCGTAATGCTCTTTATAACGTAAGATATGAAAGTAAGTTAATACAAAAGAAAGTATGAAAGTATGAATGAAAGAAAATAAGTTTTTGTGTATTGTATAGTGTATGATTAACTAGAACTCACTCAGCGTAGCTGACTTTTAGTATGTACGCAGGTGAGTAAGATGAGGCAGCTCGCTTGAGGAGACACATGGCACTGAATAAGAGGCTGGCATCGGAAGACTCAAGACGTTTAAGTTTAATGTTTCGTTTATTTTGAAAGACAAAATGATGTTTTAAGACAAGACGTGTTTTGTTATGAAATGTTTTATGAAAGCTTTTATATTCCGCGAATGTTTTAATTAACTCTGATATTTAGAACTGCGTTTATGAGTAAATCCAACACGAAAGTAGGGCTACCGGTAACGGGGCCTTACAAGTTGGTTTCAATCTTTACTATATTGGGCTAACTTTGATCTTAACACAACAAAGCCCGAAAAATTTCTAGACCGAAGTTCGAGTTTAAGTCATTTTAAGCGAAAGTCCGATTTCGTGCAAACGCCTATACCAAAACCCGGGTGGACCGCGATATTAAACAAGGTAGCGGAATTTGGTGGTGGGGTTTGGGTCGGGTTCAACCCGTACGGGGGAAGATGAGTGAGGTACCCGCAAATGCAACCGCAATGCCTCACCGTGCGAGGAATTTGTTTAAGGTTCAGACTCGGCGGATTGGAAGGAAGCGGGCCCGAAAGCGAGTGAGGATAATATGAAGAAGGGGAGGGTGATGTATGAGTTTATGACGGGTTATGTGTCGAAGAACCCGAGAGGGGCGTATACGAATTATAGAGATTTTGACATCGGTGTGAACTCGGGGGACGGGTTTAACTCGGGTAAGGTTTATGGAGAGAAGTATTGGAAGGGGAATTTTGAGAGGTTGGTGAAGGTGAAAACCGCGGTTGACCCGGATAACTTTTTTAGGAATGAACAAAATATTCCTACTAGTAAGAAGTAAAGAACACCAAAGGCTTAAAGAGATCATAAATTTGTTATCAAACTAGTGTTGCATAATTGTGTAATGTTCCAAAATATAGTTTTATGGATTGAAGTTTATATTAATGTTAATTATTTAATAATTACATGAATTAATTTATATATGATGAAGAGGTAAACTAGAATGCATAAACAATGGAGTTTAAATGAAAAATAGGAATATCGGATGTGATGAATATTGAATTAGAGGTGCACAAAAAACCTGAACCCGGAATCGGACCCGAAAAAAAAACCCGGAACCGGTTTTTCTAAAACCCGTGTTTTTAATACCCGAACCCGAACCCGACTCTACCCGTAGGGTACGGATAGGGTATGACTTTCAATGTTGAAACCCGAACCCGAACCCGTACCCGATCTAAACCCAATAATACCCGAAACCCGGTTCTAGGTATACCCGAAACCTGAAACCCGGTTTAAACTATACACGAAACCCGGTTCTAGTTATACCCGAAACCCGGGTTTTTTGCATATCCGAACCGGATATTTTGCATGCTGGGATATTAGTGTTTGTGCACATGTTTTTGTGTGGCTATCCACAGATCTATAGTCGTTCTCCAACGGATCTTTTTTGGAGCACGTATATGATATAAATACTTGTTTAGAGCAACACCTTTTGATATACCAAACAACAACTTAAAACACATAAAATACATGTTTTTTGTATCATTGTTTAGTTGTTTATGTATGTTTGAATGAACTTTAAAGTTTGTATGCAAACAAATGGAGTTAAAATAAAAAAATGAAGCATACCCGTTAATAGAAGAAAACTGTAGAAAATGAGTTTTTTTTAATACCCGGAAAATAGGGTATTCAAAACACATAAAACGGGTTTTTTCAATACCCGTAAATAGGGTCTTCAAATACCCGGGTTCAATACCCTACCCGAACCCGGTACACATGGTATGGTTTTTCAAGCCAATACCCGACCCGAACCTGACCCGATTATTGTTAATACCCGATTTTTCAATACCCAATCATACTTGAACCCGGTTCCATACCCGAACCCGATTTTTCTTAATACCCGATTTATGCACCTCTATATTGAATAGTGTCAATAAAAGAGGTAACCTGGCTCAAGTAGGCCCTAAGCCCATTTATAACCAATCCGTAAGACATAGGCCCATTAAAATACTGGCCCAAACATCTTTTTAAACTTATCATAAGTCATAAGATGGTAAAAATAAAGAATTCCAAACACCCCATTAATCTCTCTGTCTAGAGGTGTAACTCGGTTAACTGATTTTGAGAATATCAATTACGGTTGATAACCGTTATAGGTGAAACAGTGAAAATAAATGGTTTATATTTGTTTCTTTTGTCAACATCAAGTTTGCTTCAATTGCCATTTTGAACGATCAAAAGAATTATTCCTAATGTTAGTATCCGATTGACAGGTTACTAGCCTATTACAAATAAATGATTGCACTTAAAACAACTTCTAATCGGTTAGTGCTCGAAAATTCTTACCTTGTCCCTAACCTACAGTCAGGTCGATTTCGGTTTTGGTTGGATTAAACGCTTAGGGTTTGCACCTCTATCTCTATCCTATTTCTCAACACACTCAATATCTCTTAATAATATATGCTACGTATATATACATATTCAAACCCCTTACTGATATATGCTTAGCTGAGTGTCAAAGGGTTTAACTTGACTGATCAACACCCAATGGCACGACTTACTTATGGCACCATGTTTTTTTTCCTCAGCAGTGAGCCTGACAAATATAGCTCATTTGGATTATTATGGGTCATAATAATAACTCTTATGGGTTATTTTGACTTTAAGAAAAGCTTAATAAGTCAAACTAAAAAAAGTAAAAAGTTGGAATGAATCAGAATGATATATTTTCGTTTTTTATTTATATTTTGAATTATTATTTTTAGAGGTTTTTAAATTCCATCATTCTCACCCGTCTCATTTTAAAACCATTTGTATTTTAATGTTTACCTGGTCAAGACCTTAATTCATCTTAACCCAACACCCAATCTATCACAACCCATCCATATTGCTATAGATGTAAAAAAAAAAAAAAAAAAACACAACTAGTTTCAACCAAAATGGATCCCAAACAGACCCAGCCATCGAATCTGATAAATTAAAAGATTAAACCGGTTTCTAAACCGAACTGAATCGATTTGAACATTTTCGACCTTTCATGCTCCTAAACCAGTTTATAAACCGAACCGGCTTGAGTCAAACCGATTTTGACCAAACCAGTTTAGTTTGAAAAAAAACCGGATTTATACACCTCTACATACTACCCGAAAATTTTGAGCCCATCCCCTCATTTTATAAAATTTTACACGTATTGAGTCCGACCGCACTTCTTCGTCAAAGCTTTACCACTTTTGTAGGCTTGTAGCTCATGTCACACTAACTTAACATACCACTAACAGAAAACGGTTAATCCATCAAATTCTCACCGGACGCCGGTGATCTAACGTGCGCCATTCCCACCGGCGAACCTTATCCTACACTCTCTCTTCAATGTCTAACATTCCAATCACACTACTGTTGCTCATTCTCTATATCTTCATCATGACGTCATCGTCCTCATCATCTTTATCATCGATGACGTCAGGATCTCGTTCAATATTACGTGTTATGAAATTACAACAACAGCAAAGTAATTACGTGGTGGATTTAAACGCCACTAATTTCGATACGATTCTTAACGAATCACCTGCTACTTACGTCGTTGTTGAGTTCTTCGCTCACTGGTTAGTTTCCGTTACGTTACGTTAAGTTAGGGTTTATGAATTAAATTACACGTTAATTTGATACATAGTGTTACGTTTCATCGTCAGTTTTGTTATTATATATTATATTATATTATATTATATTATATTATATTATATTATATTACGTCAGTGATCAGATCAATATATGTGAGAATTTGTGAAATTTGTAAGTGCACGCATGTTTGAGATTATTATGATATTTCTGTATTAAAAAATTGAAACCTCATTCGTTCATAGGGGTAGGGGTGTATGCAAGCCGAGCGCTTGAGCTCGGTTATTTTTTTTACTTACATTACCAGAGGTCAAGCTCTTTTTTTCTAAAGTTTGAGCTCGGCTCGTGATAACTTTTTTCAAGCTCGGGCTCGTGTCGTTTGTTATATGTTAGTTAATTTATATACATTTTTGATTATTTTTACATATTTTGAGAAAAACCTTAAATGAGGCTAAGGCTCGAGCTCGGCTGGGTAGCGTGAAAATAATATATAGAAGTCCAAAATAGGTTTAAAATTCATGAAAAGCTCGTTATGGCTTGATGAGCCAAAGTGAGCTTCCCATACAAAGCTCAAGCTTGGCATCGATAACTAAACGAGCTTTTTGAGGCTCAGGCTCGGCTTGAGCTTGGAAATGCTCGGATCCTTTCGAGTTTTTTATCAATCGATCCGAGCTCGAATAGCTCATGAGCGGCTCGACTTGTTTGCAACCTTAGCGGCAACCCCTGGCTTGGGTCGATTTTATGATTGGACGGAATTTTAATTAAATTCATTAGAATTTTAATATCAATCCGAATATCAAGCATGAAATTCGTAATTAAAACTGGTTTTTAATTTTAATTGAATTTGGATTTCAAGATGACAGCTGCATGAGGCAGTTTCTGGCCAAAATCCCATACATACGTTTTTTTTTTCTGTGGCGGACTCAGGAAAAAATTCACAGGGGTCAGGAAGAGCGTCGGTGTCATAATTTTATAGAGTCTGTGTCGTAGGGATTTTAACATATATACCTTTTTGAAAAAAGAATTCACAGGGGTTGGCTGACCCCTACAATCAAAGTGTGGGTCCGCCAATGTTTCTTCCTCAGTTTTGATCATTCTCTTGAAATCTCAGGTTAAGAGAAATTCACACAAGTTGGCTTACTTGTTCTTGTCTCATTCTGAGTTTTATCCAATTGAGAATTAGTTATATCTCACGGTTCGCCAACATAAGTTAGCATTAAACCAATCCAATTTTCTATATAATGGTTTAATTCTGTTAACTGAAAGTTGATGTACATGTACTACATGTGTTTGAAATTTCTGTTAATTATCCATCTTGTTAGCTAATGCATGCTATTTATTATTATTAATAATAATTTTCAGGTGTCCAGTTTGCAGAAACTATAAGGTATATCTATTTCACTTTTGTGCATTTCATCTAAAAACACTATACATTTTTGATGTATTTCCTATCATGTTATAACCATAAGCTTTACTTTTGCAGCCTCAGTATGAGAAGGTTGCTAAGCTTTTCAATGGAGCAAATGCTGTTCATCCTGGAATAATATTATTAGCAAGAGTAGACTGCGGTAATAAGGTATCATTACTTCAATTTTCAATTAGCTTGTTCTTATAATGTATGTTAATGACTGGTTCACTTTAGATACATGTTTGGCAGTGCAGATAAATATAAAACTTTGTCTTAAGTTCCATATTTCTCATTATCCAATCCTGTTATGGGGCGCTCCTTCTAAATTCATGGACTGTCATTGGAATGGCAAAAGAGAAAAAAGTGAAATTATTCCTGTTGCTGATGGAAGGACTGCTGATCGCCTGCTAAAATGGATTAATACTAAATTAACAAGGTATTTAACCAATGATGAAGAGATTGAATATACATATGTATGTGATGTTACTAAATGGTTGTTTTTCTGTATAGTTCATATCGTCTTGAAGATGAGAAATTTGAAAATGAGAAGTTTTTTCAGTCAAATGTCTCAGAACCCGAGCAGGTTAACTAAAATGAAAATTAATTTTTCATTGTTTATCAGGCCAGTGACTATATCTTAAAATGTGCTAGATTTCACGCGCTATATATGACGTTGAAGAAGCCACGAATGCTGCGTCTGACATTATTACAGAACATCAGGTTTATTTATATCTTTTTAGGCTTGTAAACTAACCAAACGAACATGGATGGTTCATGTTTGTGTTCATTCCGTTTAACTTCAACTTATCAAAAGATTGAACACGAACAATTTAACGAACGCTTTTCTTGTTTGTTCGCTAAGAAAATGAACATATTCTTGTTCGTTTAACTTCGTTCATTAACAGTATAAACGAACGGTTCAAGAATGTAAATGAACGGTTCAAGAATGTAAACGAGGGGACACAACTAGTGAAAAGTAATGTGAAAAACAATGTGTTGGGCCTAAAAGGTTATAAAACTAGACTAAATTGTAATGGAACCAAAAAGTTTTAAATGAATATATTAACGCACAAAAACTGATGAACTTGAACAAATATAAACGAAATAAAATTAACAAACATAAACAAACGTTCACCAATTAGACATGTATTCATGTTCGTTCATTTAGCTAAATGAACAATACTTTATGTTCATGTTTGTTAAATAAATGCACTTCCCGTCGAATGTTTCACGGACTTCCCATTGAACATTCAGTTCGTTTACAGGCCCCGATTTCTTTTACTTGTTACTTCTGTTTTTCCTGCCACGTTCAATTTTTGACTAAAAAGCGGTTTCTATGTACATTTTTGATAGATGATCAAATCAGATACTCGAGCTACATTCATAAAGTTTTTGCAGATTATGGTGGCTCATAATCCTTCCAGGAGGTTTATATCTATCTACCTTTTCTTCATTTGGATTTTCTATTAGTTTTATTTTATTGTTGATTATGAATATGTTAAATTTAAATATATGACATCAGGTGCCGAAAGGGAACTGCTAAAATACTTGTGAATATTGATGATTTATACCCTTCAAATAATTTGTTAGTTAACAAAGATGAGAACACTGATACCAATGGACTTGATGCTCTGCATACCTTTCATATTTGTGGAAAACAAGTTCCTCGTGGATATTGGGTAAACTTCTGCTTCTTGACAAGGGTATTTTCGTCAATTTAAAAATGTTAAACCGGAAAACAAACGGTGTTAGTGTAATGGACTGAAATAACAAAAAACAAAAACCACAAGGCAAAAAATAAACTTTTGGATTAAGTGATAATTTTGACCAAACCACAAGGACGGAAAATGAATTTAATCGAAGTTAACTTATTGTTCCTGTTTTTGAAATTTAGATGTTTTGTCGTGGCAGCCGGGACAATACTAGGGGCTTCAGGTACACAACCTACTTTTAAATTATTATTGTCTACACATTTTTGAGAAAACAACAGGAAATATGTAACTTTATGCAGTTGCGGATTATGGGTTCTGTTACATTCACTATCTGTTAGAGTCGACAACGAAGAAAGCCAGCTGGCATTTACCGCCACATGTGATTTCATCCACAAGTTTTTCATCTGTGAAGAATGTCGTCAACATTTTTATAAAATGTGCTCAAGGTAACCACCATTTTTATAATCATTTCATAATTTAGTTGTTATTTATATAAATCATATCTTCAATGTTTTATACTTCTAGTGTCACAACACCTTTCAACACGACACGCGACTATGCACTCTGGCTGTGGTCAACACACAACAAAGTCAACGAACGAGTCATGAAAACCGAGTCATCATTCGGGACTGGTGACCCCAAATTCCCAAAAATAATCTGGCCTCCACAACAACTTTGTCCATCTTGTTACACAAACCAAACAAAAAACAATGTTACCAACTGGGACCGTAATGAGGTGTTCAAGTTCTTGGTTAACTACTACGGGCCCATGCTCGTGAGCCGTTACAGGGACAATGACTCGGTGATCACAAGCCATGTGGACACCAGTTCCGAAGATTTGTTAGCCTCCAGAAACTCGGTTGCAGTGCCTGTGGGTGCGGCTATGGCGATTGGAGTGGCTAGCTGTTTGTTTGGAGCCATGGCTTACATTTGGCGGTCACAACAAAAGAGCCGGAAGTATTTTTAAACACCTCGTTTTATAAAGAACGTTTAATTACTCATAATCATGATTAGATTGGGAGATTCGGTCTAAAACTTGTTGCAAACAAATTTCAGGCCAAGGAGAAGCTGGAGCCGAGATTTGTGATTCGTGCACGATGATGAAGTTGCTGAAACGAGTAAACGTGTCGAGCTTGAACTGAAAACCGAGTGACAATCCTGCCTCGGTGTCATTCTGCATGCTCTTGAGGCTTTTTTTTTTTTAAAAATATATATGCTATGTATAGATTTGTTGATCTCAATAGTGGTAGTTGTTTCGGTTAGTGATGATTACTCGATATTCTTTCCGGTTATGTTTTCTCTTGGCATGTGTTATTTTCTACATGCCGAAAATATTCGTTTGGTGCAAGCACAAAAATGACAGTTTTTGGGTAATAGAAATCACAAGCGGTAGTTTTGAAACCATATAAAATCATAGACGAGACGGTTTGGGTTGGTTTTAAGCTCAAATCGAACAAAAAACCAAAATTTGGTTTACGAGTTTTTGAAAAATATTTGGTTTCGGTTTTCTCATTTTCTGGTTTTGGTGTTTTTGTTTTTGCATACTGCACTTGAAATTTCTAGGCAAAGGAATTGGCACAAAGAGAATGGATTTGGATTTGGATTTGGATTTGGGTGTAATTCTTTTTTGTTAATTAATTAATATAATCTAAATTATTTGTATTACTTTCTTATAATTACTATAAATTATAAATGCAATCCATAAATTACATCTAGGATAATGCAGTTAAGGATCTTATTCAGCATTATTCTCGAACCAAAGAAGTTAACCTTTAGAGGGCCGGCCGATGATTTCGTTTGAAGATTGGGTCAGACTGAATGCCAACGACGTATAGAGCAACTGCTGAAGTGAGCGGGTTTAAAATTGGTTGAGGCATCCACATGCTATACCCAACTAATTATGTGCTTGACGAGTTTATGCATTGTTTGTGTTTTGTGCATTCTTGGTTATCAGAAATAGCGTGTCTAATTCAAGTTGAAGTCGCCTGAGGTATCACTTACAGTCTTACAACACACACACGCTCACTCGACAACTCATATATCTTGCCACAAAGCAGTATTGCTCCACTTTCCCACAACTCCTTTCAGACTTCGAATATTCATACCATCGATCTTAATAAATATTTTTCCAAGTTGTAGTGAAACTCGATTTTTAACAGGATTTTGTTAAATATTTCACTCTCAGTGTTTTTCATACGAGAGCATTAAAGACAGAGCTATACTGAGAATCGTTAGAAACTTTTATGCCGAATGCGAAAAAAAAAATTAGGCTGAAGGCAAAAATTTGTTGAGGCTTAAGTAAAAGGGCTTTTTTGTTAGTTTAAACAACTAAACTTTTAAGTATGTCTACTTGATTATGATTTTGGTCGTGCAAAAAAAAGTTGTTTATAAAAATATGCTTAAATGAGTTGAGTAATTTGATTTAAATATTAAAAATACATATTTTCTTCATAAATAGATATAATATTTTTATTTTAAAAAAAATTGTGCTTAGCGTGGTGATCGGGCTTGGGGCCATTTACCACCCTGCCCTCCTATCCAAGTCGATCATATCAAGGAGGTGAATTCTTATTGTACACTACAAATAAAATGCCATTTAATGGCATACAAAATATGTCACAATAAACCAAAAAAATGCCATTAAAGAACCCTATTGGAATGAGTGACACACAAAAAAAGTGTCACTAGAAGTGCTACCACTAGTGGCACTTTTTCCGTCTGCCACTACAAGCCTTTGGGCTTTTAGTGGCACTTTTTTACGTCTGCCATTAAAAAAGTTAGACTTTTAGTGGCACTTTTTTTCGTTTGCCACTACAAATTTTTGAATTTTTAGTGGTACTTTTTTTATCTGCCACTACAAACTTTTAGATTTTAGTGGCTTTTTTTTTGTCAACAAACTTTTAACCTTTACAAACTTCTGAACTTAGTGACACTTTTTCATAGCCACAAATACTTGGAATCTTAATGGCACTTTTTAACAATATAAAATTAAAAAAAATTCTTAAATATATTAATCACAATATCTTCATAATCAAAAGTTCAACCACATGCAAACACGTACATAATGTATGATAACTCTCAAACCAAGTCAAAATACAAAAACATATAAAAAGGAAAGTAACAAATATTTAAATGAAAATTGAACTCTTCACCACGCTCATTAGCCTTTCTCGCCATCTTCATGCGAATCTTCATGCGAGGTACCTAATAAGAAAAATAAAGACTTACCGATATGCAAACCATATGAACACTAAGCTACTAGACAAGCATTTGCGCCCATCTTTTAAGTCGCTAAACGGTCCGTTCGACAACCACAAATGTGGTGGGAAAAACACAGATCGCAGTTTCTCTGTTACAACTTGCGACAGATGTTGCACCACTGCTGCCGTCGCGAATCCTGCCACCACTGTTGGTGTCACAAATCTATCTCAGCAAACTGATGTAATGTTTGTTATTGACACATCTCCATCTCAGCAAACTGGCACAAATTATTTCCATAACAAATGTCATTAATCATTACCTGAGTAACCTAATGGTCTAAACTATTTAGGAAATGTCTACAATAATCCTACGATAAATATGTATTTATTTCTCAGATAAGTTAACAAACCTGTATTTGTCAACCAATTAAAAGCTTGTTATATTGTTCTGAGCGTTCTCTGAGTTCAGCTTGCAGCGAGTGATTTGTAGTTGACTGCGAAGCATCCATCTTATATATTATTGTTTATTGAGCAACTCTATGCTGAAAACGATAGCAGAAATCACATCACATGAAGACAGGAAACCAATAAATCAATTATTAGATTAAAAAGATTTGAAATGATGCATGTACTACTTTATATTACAAAAGAAAATAGCATAAACGTTACTTATTCCTGTAATTCCATGAGCTGAGTAGCAGTAGAGGCTGAGTTTCACCCACAGGGACAATAGCTAAGGAATCTGAAGCATTTGGCGATCCAAAACCGTCTCCACTTAAAAGGTCACAATTGCTCCTATAAGTTGTAATAAAAGGAAGAGAAATCAAATCGTTCTCTACAGCAGTGCTGATGGTAGATCTGCATAAGACAACAAGGTTTGTATTAATAGTCTTCTACATACTTAACAAAAATTGAAATAATAATAGTAATAACAACGATTACTTAGGTTGTTTAGTGTCTGTAGCATTAATAAGAAGAGCATCAACATGTACAAATACTTCGACTAGTTTCAAGAGTTGACTTTGACTTTTCAGATGAAACTGCATAAGTTCCGTTTAGAAGTGCTTCATGCTTGGATAAACCACGCTGCAAGTCATCGTTTAAAGCTAATTATTGACTTAATAATGATTCATCCTTATAAATAAAAAAAAAAGAAAAGAAAAAAAAAGAAAACTTCTATTAGTATATAATTTGGTGAAAATAGCAATGCGTGAAGCAGTAACTAGTTAAAGTCTTGCACGGTTGAGTTGACAGGTGCAGAACTCGTTTCTTGTATGCTCGGCACTGCTCCACCAAGTCTACAATAACCTCTTGCCTAAGCCCTTGATTCCAATATTAAATCAAATTAATTAAATAATAAATCAATGCATCAATATTTCGCCTTAAAAACTCTAAACCTGTTAACTAGTTAACTATAACTCCAGCGGACAACTTATCACTTTCTTTTGTTATCTATTCTGTATGAGGAATAAGTTTGATGCATTTATATCAAACAGAAACGGTACCTCGGCTGCTTCAGGATGAATAAGGTGATTTGCTTCTTCTATGATTAACTTGGCTTTTATCACCTGCATTATATCAAAATGTTCAAACAAACCTATCACTCTACTAGAATGAAGCGACAAGCTCCACCAACAAACAAACAATTGTACTGCTTAACATTCTTGATAATCTCGCATATCCCTTAAGCCAATTTAACCTTAAATGTCAAAGTGACTAATCTGGGGAAACCATTTAGTGAACCAAACTAAACATACATCCATAGGTTTTCAACACAGAGATCATTAATCCCAAATTTTTATTTGAACTATCAACTCTCCAAACTTCCAATTAAACTCATACTGCCATAATCCATTCAGAATAATCTAATTCAAACAACGAATTCTCAAAAACACTATAGGAACACATAAATCTTACATGTAGCATATATGATAACACTTATAAATGACAAACAAATGTAAACGCAATACACAACACATAACAGATAGCAAAAAATCATATAAATTGATATATGTGACCTAAGATCAACACAAAAACAAGTCCAAAGCAGAAAATTATCCTTACAAAGCTAATCAATCTTGATTAAATCATCAGCAAGATCAGGTATTGGATGAACTTAAACTAAAAACTAAGATGTGACCTAATCAGTTAGCCATAACATAAAACTGAAATTTAATCATCAGTGAGATAGAGTTTAGCACGAAATCAATTAAAAGAAAACAAACATACGTAGCCTAATTAGCAAACCCTACCATACACCTGAAGTCAAATATAGCGAGATCACATATTATAACGAAATTGACAAAAAAAACAAAGATAATTGAACTATAGAGAACTGGAAACCCTAGAACTCGAACGGCAGAGACATAGACATACTTACCTCAATGCAGGTCTATTGTTAGCTTGAATCATGATCGAAATCGTTGTAAACCTAAATCCCTACATAATATATGGCGTCGAAACACTAAGCCGGAGCGGTGGTGAAACCGGCATCGGCCGAAGATGAACCAGCGGAAGCGGAAATGGTGAACCAGCGACAGTGGAAGCGGCTTTAGCCCTAGCTTCTTCAGCCGGAAATGGCATACGCAAAGTGCCATTAAAAATCCAAATTAGTGACACAAAAGCTAAATGCCATTAAAAATGTATGTCACTGAATGACATTTTTTTGCAGTGATAGTCTTATTTTTTCGTTGCGATTTCCATTTGTTTGTTTAGGCTTCCATATATTCGTTTGAAAAGTGTTGCTACTGTTTTCACTGAACTGGCTAGCAATGAATGGTGGCCTTTTGTTTCACTGAACGGGGCAGTCAAGGAGTCGTGGTACAATCAAGGAGGTGAGTTCCTCATTTTAATCTATCTTTACTCGTGTGGTGTTCATTTGTTCATATGGTCTTCCATTTGCGGTTGAAAAGTGTCGCTTATGTTTTCACTGAACTGGCTAGTTACGACCGGTGAGCTTTTATTTTCACTGTACAGGGCTATCTAGGACTCGTAAGATGATTAACGAGGTGAATCGCCCATATTAATCTTATTTTTACTCGTGGTGGTTTCCATTTATTCGTTTGGGCTTCCATTTATTCGTTTGACAAGTGTCGTTTCTACTTTCACTGAACGAGGCTAGCAAAGACTGATGGGCTTTTATTTTCAATAAATGGAGCTGTCAGGGACTCATGGGATTATTACAGAGGTGAGTCTCACATTCTAGTCTTCTTTTACTCATTGTGGTTTCCATTTGTTCGTTTGATAAGTGCCGCTTTTGTATTTCACTAAACGGGGCTAGCAACGACCGGTGGGCTTTTGTTTTCACTGAACAGGGTTATCTAGGGCTCGTGGGATTATTAAATAGGTGGGTCCCTCATTCTAGTATTCTTTTACTCGTTGTAATTTCCATTAGTGGGTCCCAATTATTTCATTATTGGTTTGGACTGTATGCCTACGACGTATAGAACAACTGTTGAAGTAAGTAGGTTGAAAATTTCCTGAGACATCCGCAAGCTATACCCAACTATCGGATTGAGAGGATAAAATTGTTTGCTTTACGAGTTTATACATTTTTGAGTTTTGCGCATTCTTGGTTATTAGAAATAGTGCGTGTCTAATTCAAGTTGAAGTCGCCATCACTGACAGTCTTACAACACACACACTCGGCAACTCATATATCTTGCCACAAAGCAGTATTGCTCCACTTTCCCACAACTCCTTTCATTAGACTTCGAATATTCATACCATTGATCTTAATAAATACTTTTCCAAGTTGCAGTGAAACTCGATTTTTAATAGGATTTTGTATCATCTACTATTTTTAGAATGAATTGAATTTATAACGCTAGACCAAAAAGTCCAAAAATTGGTTCTATGCTCCCATCATTTTCTTTTCTAGATGATAGTGTTTTCGATTTCCCTAACGAGAGCCTTGATTTAAACGACTCACTTGTCGACTTCTAATGCATAATAAGGTTCATGTTAGTGCCTACTTATAAACTAAGATAATTTATAGTAAATGCGCCTTTTGACATTAAAGAATGTTGGTGAACTGGTCTAGCTCGGCATGATCCACACCAATACCAAAAATTCGACTATGTTCGTGGTTTACTCTAAGATTCGATGTGGAAGCGACGTAATAACCATTCCAACTCCTAACTGTTTCGCAATGACCATTCTCCTTTTAGGATTACATCATGCGCATAGGATAAATTAGAGAGAGTTGGGCCATTTTGTGGTGTTTGAATGCCATAAATTATTCTCAATGTGTAATCTTGTTTGATGGCCACATTCAAAGCTTCTAACCAATTATGAATAGGAAATGCGACAAAGGATCACCTTGACGATTGACGAACATCCCTTTGTGGATAGAGTTCTTTGGTTGGAGCCTATAGATGAGCTCGATGAAAGTAAAGATGAGAAACGTGTTTCATGTGTGGGAAGAGTTTATTTCGTTACATTGTTTATTCTTATCGATAATCGAGACTAGTATGGTCATATACATCCGGACATAGAAAGTACCTTTAACTAGCTTTTACCCTCCAATCCTAAAGATCCAAACACATCATCATTAACTAGGATAGAACAAAAGGGTGCCAAACCAAATAGTTATTTCCAACTTGTTATAATAATGTTAATTAGACGAATGATTAAGAAAATAATACCTCATGCATTAACCTTTATTAGTCATTAATTTTGGCCAAACCCCTTTTTGCTAATCATGTTTTTGATGTCATTTTCCATAATCTAATAATCAATTAGTTTAAGTACACTATTTTATAAAAGAAATGGTTCAAGATCACACAATGAGTTGTAGATAATATATATATGCTCCACAAAGTGTCTAAACTCTTGATTGACCATGACCATGACTATCAAGATCAATCATATCAAAAAGTTATTACCAAAAGTAGCAAATGCAAATGTTTATATGAAGTTGTTTCATGCTTAAAAGACATGCAATAAGAATTTATATGTAAGCAAGTGGGTGTTACAACATAAGAGAATCTTGATCTCTTCAGGAGAATGAGGGCCACTAAGTTTTCTCTTTAATAAACTTTATTAAGCAATATTATATATTTAGTTTAGACTCCACATTTTAGTAGATTTGTGTATGATTGGAGACTTTTGGAAGAACTATTTGAGACCGACTTACTAGAAGTTTAAATTAACGTGAACTTAAACAATTGTGACCAAACTCGAATATAAGGCTCATTTGATAGACATGCTTTGGCTTGAATTTGTTCATCCTAGTGAGTTTAGAAACACTTATTATTGATATTAATATTATATCATTTATAAAATAAGATGCGAGTATAAATTAGTTGGCTCAATACCCCAGATTCAATGCATCAGGTTATATATATATATATATATATATATATATATATATATATATATATATATATATATATATATATATATATATATATATATAATGTGTGTGTGTAAGAATTATGGTGAGTTTTGAGAACGACAAGGAACTCATGCAAACTATCAAAACTTTTTTTTTTCATTATTTTTCATATTCATCATATTTAATTACATATGAAAATAACGTATTAAAGAGAAAGATGTGTGTGAAGTAAAATTTACTTATGTAATCATCGGGCCATTTGCAAGCACGGTTACTCGTATGTAATAAGTCAACTTATGTAATCTTTTAATTTCTGCATCTATAATTGCCATACAATATATATATAGAGGAGAAAAAATAAATTCAATGTTTTAGACTAGTTTCTTGCGACTCTTAAAACTTACCATAATTCTTATGGTTTGGATGAGTTCCTTGCATCCTTCTCTTTAATACATTAGTGTTGTACGTGGTTACTTGACAAGTAATTCACACTTCCGTTACTACTAGAGAGAATGGATTGATCTAGAGAGAGGTTCGATGTAAAGAAGATTGTGAACAACATTTGCAAATTCAACAAGAAGACATTTATGTCAAGCATTAAACCATTCGAGCTATATAAATATTGATATTTGGACTAGAAAACAAGATCGTCATTAGAAAGACAATAGTGTTCTTAAGTAGATTGCGGTTATTAGTGTAAGAAACCGAACAATCAATTGAAAATAATCAAAATCAATGAAACAGTGGTGAACTTGGAATTTCTATTCATTAGATGCGATTGGGAGGTATAACAAATATTTTATGAGGACAAAGTATTTTTGTGTATAAATAACATTGAAAAAATCTTTTTATAAAAGGTGGCTATACCCCCTATTCTCCTAGTATAGATTCGTCTATGTCGATCAAACTAAACTGTCCCTTGTTGATTATATATCATACCCCTAAAACATTACATTAATACGATTTTTTAGTTTTCTTCTCATTTTATCTTAGTATTACTAAAAGAAAAAAATAGTAGTTTTATAAAAAGAAACATAGAAAACACTTTGTCTAAAAGAATTAGAAGAAAATTAGTTTCTCTAAAAAATTTAAAATCCATTTTTAAAATAAAATTAAGATAATATTAATATAAATAATAATAAAATCAATGATAATAATAATAAAATCAATTATAATAATAACAATAACACAAAAATGACCATATAAAAATGTGAATTATATTGATATGATAAGAAAACTTGAAGGTGTAGTTGATATGAAAAATAAAGGAACAATCCATGAAAAATCCCTAATTGGTCAAAGAATTTTTTTCAAAAACTAATATTAAAACTATCACACTTGCAAGCTAACAAGAAGGTAGGATTTGTAGATTTCTCAAATATTTTCTCCACTTTTATGATTTATCCCATCAAATAAACAAATAATTTTAGTCTTTTTGTTGTGCTTTATTAATTTATTTTTATTTCTTGTAAATATGTAAAGTTACTCAATTTTAAAATTACATATGTTTTATGATACAGTGTTTTCTTCTGTATATTAATGTCACAATATAAACTATTGATGAAGTAGATTAATTAGATCAACAAGCTAGGTGTCTAATTTAACTAGTTTACGATATGAAGTTGTAACATCCCAAATTTTTAGGTCTAAAATTTAAAATCATATTACAAAAATGCGCGCGCGTTATTTTATAATCTTAATTGTATTTCTTGTAAATAAAAGTTTGAGTTAGAAAATAACAATAACTGGTGACAACTTGAAAGGATTTGAATGATGAAATGAGTCAAAGTGTAGAAGATGACAACTTGAAAGGATTTGATTTAACTTGGGGCTTTTGATTAATATTGATATAATTCATTTCTAATATATCAATTAAGTTGAATTTATTCAATTACAATGTAATTAAACTAGTAAGAATGGATTAGTATTGCAACACAAGTGATTTATGTGCTTTAAGGTCCGTGTGCACACTAGGTGTTTGTAAGAAATTTGGAAATTTTGATACTCTATACTAAATTATATAGCGGAATCCTTCCTAGTGAGCCAAAATGATTAAATATTGAATGTAGTTAAAATGTGAATCTAAGTTAAGCTTATTTAGTGGATAAATTAATCATAATGATAATATTGAGATATGAGTATTGAAGTCGTTGCACAATGTATACTAAATGTAGTGTATTGACACACAAATTATCAGTGTATGTTGACTAATATATTGGGACTTAAAACTTCTTTTGGGGGTGAATTATATGTTGTTTATGTTGTATGTTGAGATACCTTGGTAGCGAATGCAATTGAATGTATTTGAAAGACATTTTGAGCTGTATGTGGTATATGATCATATGATGCACCCATCGCGTATCATATGCTAGTATATATGTGTAGCAAAACTCCAAATGATGTTGCTTACACTTTACCTTATATACCAACCAAAATGTGGGTCGTTTTATTTGGGAAGACAAGTCCTCAACCACCACCTTTCTCCTTAATCTTTGTTCTTGTATTTTTGTTTATTTAAGGAGTTGCACTATAATGGAAACTGACTGAATCCGCGTCAACTCATTGGCTCAACACCTAAGACCGGAAATGCTTGGGTTTTATCAACATCTGAGTTTTAACGGCTCAATGTTGCAATGCCGGGACCGACAATGCTCGAGTTTTACCAACATTCGAGTTTTACTGACTCATCTCCGTAACGCCTTAGACCGACAACGCTTGGGGTATACCGTCCGTTTTGTTTTAGTTCCGGTACTATTACGAACGTAACTGGAACCAACAGAATTTGCATCGAGTCACTTCCACAATGCCAGGGACCAGTAATTGTTAGGTTTTATCAATGCCTGAATTTTACTTGCTCACCACCGCAATACCTGGGTTTTATCGAGTGAATAAACGTCGTTTTTAATCATTTATTTTTTATATGCACATCTTTTTATATTTTTATATGTTAGTTTTACACAAGTGTTTTTAGGAATTTAACATTTGGCTACATAAATAGATTTCAATTGCCCGTCATAACGCGTCGCGTCTGATAAAATACTAGTTTATAATTTTAGAATTAAGTTCCAACCGTTTTCCTTCACTTGTAAAAAGTAGAACTACATATCACACTGCTTAATTGACATCCACAAGATTTATAAGAAGTTACATATTATAAACATGTAGAGTAAATCTATATGAATAAAAGTCTTTTATTAAAAGACTTTTAACTGAAGAAAATACATGCATCATTTCCTTCAATTAAAAAAAACTAGAAACACGATTACACGAATGCCTTTCATTTTCCATTCATTTTTTTTTTAATTTTCATTTCTCTTCTTAAAAAAGACTTGATAACATAACGTTATAATAACTTAACGAGACTGAACGTACCGTAGACCATAACAAGTTAACAACTTACATAGAACACGCTATATATTAATGTTATTATTATATCTAAATCTTTTCTTTTTCTCAAGAAAAATAGTGTGAAGGTCAAGGTGATTGATGGCTGCTGCATTTTTTTAATCTAAATTAAACCCTAGAAATGACATATGCCCCTTCACACAAATGAAGGTGTTAATTTCTTGTCTATAAATACCATGCTGTTTTATTAACATTAACATACAAAAAATAAATGGCTCATTCTTCCATGTTTGATAGCATTTTCTATCTATTTCTATTCATCTCTTTTTTCTCCATTGCCAATAATTCCCATGCTAGACAACATCCAAAATCTAAAACCTCAGACTCTCTAGTCCTAGGTTTAACTAATAGTAGGACCACAATCAAACTACCCAAAGAATCCTCGATCTTAAACCTTAAAGTTTTATCCAAGATGTCACAAACTAATGACATGATGGAGCCACTAAGAGAACTCAGGGATGGATACATAATTTCCCTAAACCTAGGCTCACCTCCACAAGTTATTCAAGTGTATATGGATACCGGAAGTGATCTCACTTGGGTACCTTGTGGAAACCTCTCCTTCAATTGCATAGATTGCCAAGACTACACAAATCTTGCGCGCATGGCACGATACTCGCCTTTACACTCATCATCTTGTGTTAGGGATACTTGCTCTAGCCAGTTTTGTATTGATGTGCATAGCTCCGATAACTCTTATGACCCTTGTAACATTGCGGGTTGCTCGTTAAACACCCTAATTAAGGGCATTTGCTCAAGACCATGCCCTTCATTTGTTTACACATATGGTGAAGGTGTTGTTTCAGGAACCTTAACTAGGGACACCCTTAGAGTCCATGGAAGTATGGACCCTGATGTTACTAGGGAGGTAAACGATTTTGCATTCGGGTGTGTTGGTTCAACTTATAGGGAGCCTATCGGAATTGCAGGGTTCGGTAAAGGTTCACTTTCTTTGCCTTCTCAATTAGGGTTTATCCAAAAGGGTTTCTCTCATTGTTTCTTGGCTTTTAAGTTTGCTAATAACCCTAATGTTTCAAGCCCTTTAGTTGTTGGAGATCTTGCAATCTCTTCAAATGAACAAATGCAATTCACTCCAATGTTAACGAATCCGATGTACCCGAACTATTATTATATCGGATTAGAGGGCATAAGTTTAGGAACCGGTTCGGGTTCTTTGTTCCAAGTTCCTACAAACTTGAAAGACTTTGATTCGTCAGGCAATGGTGGTATGTTGATAGATTCGGGAACCACATACACTCACTTACCACAACCATTCTACTCTCAACTTTTGTTAGAGCTCGAATCGGTCATAATCCACCCTCGAGCAACCGAAGTTGAGGAGCGGACGGGGTTTGATCTTTGCTATAGAGTTCCATGTGTAAACAACATTACAAATGGTTTGGAACTTATGGATGTTGATGACCATCTTCTTCCTTCAATCACATTCCATTTCATGAACAATGTGAGCCTAGTTTTGCCTCAAGGAAACAGCTTTTATGCAATGGGTGCACCACATAACTCAACAGTGGTCAAGTGTTTGTTGTTCCAAAGCATGGATGATGAGGAGTATGGACCAGCTGGGGTGTTTGGGAGCTTTCAACAACAAAATGTGGAGGTTGTTTATGATATGGAGAAGCAAAGAATAGGGTTTCAGCCTATGGATTGTGCCTCATCTTCAGCTTTCCAACAACTTCACAAGCCTTGATATATAATTTGCTCTTTAGTTTACTTCTTTGAATGCAAAATGTGTGCTCTTTGTTGGAACCAAAAGATCACCTAGGTAAGAAGGTGAATAATCAATGTGTTATATCCCTAATAAAGTGTAATATATTAAAAGACATTCCAACATCTAAAATGATTCAGAAAACCACATCTCATGTATAAACTATTTTCCCCTATCATAATACGGAAGAAACTGCTAGATGCATTAAATAAATTTTTTCACATTTACATTCTATAAATTTTATCAATTTACATTCATTTTATACATAGCCTAATTAAACCACTCTCTATCTGTTTTTCAACCTCCTAATTTTCTATTCCAATGTCTTAATCCGATTCAACTGGTGTTATGTTGCTTTCTGGCTTATCCAATTCTAATGGTATATCACTATTTTCCGACTCGTTAATGGTATTGAACTATGCCCAAAGTCACCGCCGCAGCAATTGAACTTGAAAATACGGATTGATCCAAGAAAAGATATGCGCCACGTGATCCTGAATTGCCCTTAAAGAGGCAAAATTTAAAGGAAACTCCAACCTACTAATTAACAAGCCATCTAAATAAAATAAAAAACCATAACAGAAATATTATGCAATTAGACTCGGTCAAGATAAACAATATCTAGACTTAATCAAAATAAATATAAAAATTAAAATTAGCCAACAATCTAAAATAAAAACCAATATGATTAAGAAAGTTATATGATTATATTTTCATGAGTTATGGGTCGGTTTTTTTTTCACTCTTTTTCTGCATTGATCACTTAAAGTCCACCAATGAGTCGCTTGTTCGAATTATCGATCCCCAGTGATATCGCATAATCATCGTATATATTATTTGTCCTAAATTGCAAACCCTCTTTAAGTCTTTATATGCACTATACATATTAAAAAAAACATAGTTAATTACATGTATTGTTGAAAGCAAATCTGAACAAATATGAAGTAACTTAACACTTAGAATAAATGTAAAAATGACACATCAAAAAGAAAAATGCTAGTTGTGTAAACTAAATAAAGATAACTATAGTATTCATGCGTGCATTGGCTTTATGCATGTTTCAGGTGCTTTTGCTTATTATTATATAATATCCCATGAACTTAAGGTTGGAGATCAGTTGGTTATAAAAAGATGCATACAGCAAGAACTGAAATTGAAACTTATTAAGTTTGATAGATATCTTCTTTAATGATGTGTTAAATATTATTTAACTACATAAGTTGTACCTTGATGATGCAGAAAGCCAGAAAGATTGTACTTGGTTTAATTATATTATTCATTAATTCAAAGGAAGAATCTTCCTAATCCCGTTGCAGTTTAAATTTTAATGTTTATAAAAAAAATAAAATAATAAAACTTTTTTATGCAAGTTCTTAGTGCACTAGCCTTTCTAGGAACAAGGTGTAGTGGATGTGCATATGCATACGGTGTAAGTTATGTGTGATACCATGTTGTTAAAGAACTAGGATGTTAGGCCGCGTTTCGTTGCAGGACTAGTTATTTTGTTGCGAGGAGTTCGATTAGTCTTTAATTATCACACTAATTAGTATGATTTGAGAATAATATAATCGAACGTAGATTAAAATTAGGGTGTCGCAATGGGATGAACTATATATCAATCATGGGGCCAAAGGCCCAAAAGGGTATGTATTCGCTATAGAAAATGAAAGACATAACCTAAAACTAGAGTTGTAAAATGATCGAAAAGGTGTTGAAATGTGTTCAATTCGTTGTTGACGTAGTAAGAATTCGGTTGGTATTGGTTCATTACGTGACGGCAACGGAACTCGCTATAGCAAATTAAATAGAAAAAAAAACATAAAGTCGTGTTAAGTTTTTCTTCTTTTTTTAAGTTAAGGAACATTATCAAATTGAGCGAAAAAATAAATAGGTTAAAAACATATATTATTTAAAATATAAGGATAGACTGAAACTTAAAAACATATATATTAAGCACATAGACTGTGGGCAAATCTTCTTATTTTTTTTTAACGACAAATCTTATACATACTCTATTTTACACTAAAATATCTACATTTTTCTCTCATGTTTGAAATTGGGAGCTCGATCTCCTCTAAAAAGCATGTGGCTTTACCATGTGGGCTAGCCTCACATTGACAAATTTTCTAAATGTTATATAGTATATTTAGAAATCCAGGTAGAGGTTTCTAAATTGAACTATAAAAAATGCCGACAAGCTATTGGAAGCGCGCAACTTTCCCTGGTCCTTGTAGCATGGAGAAAGAAGATCCGGTGATCTTCTTCTCCTAGCGGCTACTTCACTGCTACACATGGGTTAATATTGTATCAATATGTATTTTTTATTTAAATAATAATAAAGATAATAAAGATATTCTCTTGATTCATATAAGAAGATATATAGCATCATACCGTAAACGTAAATTCAAATTTGTATAAGCATATAAGACTTACTTGAATGTGAATATTGATCGTAACCAATGTATTCAACAAACAATGTCTTCTTGTTTGTTTTTTGCTTAAACAATAAGGTAGTTTTTGAAACGCATGAATGCCAGAAGGATTAAAATAACCATTGTGAGGAAACGAAAAATAAGATGTTTGGTTGATTAATGAAATAGAATCATCTATTATAGAAGAGTTAAATGTTGGATTTATGGTAAGTCTTCTTCCCATAGTCTTCACTTTCAGTGTGTTAAGGGTTTGTCGATGAGTTGAGCATTCTTCCTTTATCAAAAATTAAAAAGGTTGCCAGGAATGGTAAAACGACTAAATTCCATAGTGAATGTTGGACTCAAGATACTACTTTGCAGTCTAGATTTCCTTGGCTTTTTGCACTTGAGGTGAATAAGGATTGTATGATGGATCAACACTTAGACATGATGAGTTAGAATTGTCGTCATTTAATCACGCGGGGAAATTAGTAAAACTGGACGAACATATCTATTATTAATGGGTCGGGTTGATCTACTGAAAATGATATGTGGGTGAGGTCTTGTGGTTAGATGAAAGAATTTACAGTTAAAGGTACGTGTTAGATTATTGATTTGCGATTATTTATTACTAAGGACTTCGAAGCCTACTATTTGGCTTTCTTCTTTTCCTAGGAAGGTTAATATATGCGTATTGCGGATGCTCATAAATAGGCTTCCAACAAGAGTTAATTCGAAAGATAAAGAGTTGGATATTCCTTCTTCATTATGTCCTTGGTGTAGTGTTGAAAGGGAATCTATAGATCACTTGTTGGGTCGTTGTTCGATGGCTATTCGTATTTGGAATCTAGGCACTACTTGGCCTGGGTTGCTAATTCCAGTCTATAAATCTTCTAGTTTGTTGATGGAGTGGTTCGATACATTCAAAGTGTGGAATTAAAAGAAAGTTGTTATTGAGGTTGTCTCGCTCGTGGGTTGATTAGCGATTCAGAGATTAAGAAATAATCCAGTTTATTTGAAGAAAAGACACCAAAGAGAGACTATGTTTAACGATATTTAGCACCTCTCATTTTTATGGTATAGTTGTCAATATCATAAATTCCTGGATAGAGCAGATCAAAAATCGGCTTATGTACATGTGATAGTTCTTTGCTTCTAACTAGAAGTTTTTTTAAATCAAATACCGTCATTCTAGTTAAAAAAAATTAAAAAAGAAAAAGAATACTATTACACATGGAATCTCATTTCTACTAAACATATAAGAACCGGTCTATCTTATTGATCTTTATACATATTAATAATTATCTTCGGGTTTCGACTTCAGGTCTCTCTCTACGAGAGTTTGTTACATGTTATGCCTTCGATCTTTAGAAAGCTAAAATCGGCCCAACCCGGCCATTTTTAGCTAAAAATACCTCAATAAACGTCATATTTACCATGTTCCAATTTTCTTGCATTCTTGTTGCGTTAAACCAACTCCAAAAGTATTAAGATTTGCTATACAAGAAACATCTAAAACCCAAAAACACATAACTAAAAACAAAATCTTGATGCAAAACAAACCCCCCTATGGCATAAAAAAAGTTACATCTTTTCTTTCTTGTATTAGCCTGTATAAATGCTTCTAGATATTTTTCTATAATACAGTTGTCGTTCTAAATAATTTTATGTCTCCGATTTATTCTTCACGGTGACACCACCGTCACCAGCAACAATCATCGTCGTCGCCATATCAACAAACAACCCATGCTCCACCACTCTAGGCAACCGCAAAATCGCATCCCCGGCCGCCTTCAAATCCCCAATACTTTCCTTAAAATACAAATCCACCGTATAATTCCCATTATCCGTCACAAATGGATCTCCCGTCTCGTCGCAAACTCGTAGCTTCGCGACACAACCCGCTTCCTTAAACAACATTTCAAGTCTTAGCGCGGTAAATCTCCAACAAAACTTAACAACCTCAACTGGCATCGCCAACCCACTCCCCCCTATATAATCAACAACCTTCGATTCATCGACAATCACCACGAACTTTTTCGTCGCAAACTCAATCATTTTTTCACGTAACAACGCCCCACCACGCCCTTTAACCAAATTCAAATCCGGGTCGACTTCATCCGCTCCATCGATAGCCAAATCGATAACCGGGTGGGTATCAAGATCCGACAACGGAATATTAACCGACAAAGCATGATCATGCGTTTGTACGGACGTAGGGATTCCTATGATGTTTTCTAATATTCCTTGGCCTAAAAGCTCCCCTATTCGTTCGACCGCGTGTTTTGCGGTCGACCCGGTTCCTAACCCGACAACCATATCCGACTCGATAAACTCTACGGCTTTGTGCGCGGCGAGTTTCTTTAATTCGTCTTGTGGCATTTTGGGTGTAACGTGTTGTGGCATTGTTATAGCCATAATGATATTATTATTATGTGCTATATTGTTATGAAGATATGGTGTGTATTGATTTATGGGATTGTATGGAGGATGGTGGTGCAAACAATATATAAACATAGGGAGAATCATATCCGAAGAATAAACCCGATGGTAGCGTCGACTGCGGGTTTATTATTCTTGGATGGTATCGATTAACTTCGTTATAACACAGACATTAAATCAAAAAAGTAAAATGTAAATGTCCAAAACAGTATTGGCATATGTGAAAAACTTGTAATGAAAGAGACTGAATTGGTCGATATAGGTTAAATTGTTACGATACCGACACTAAACCCAAAAAATAAATTAGTGAATGGCTAGAATTAAAAGAAATTTAAAATATTGAGAATGGCGTTTATTTGGTTAGTAAAACCCAACCGTTGGTAAATCTTGTGTTTTGCGGCGACGAGTTGACATCAATTTGATCGGTATTGGTGATGTTCGTTACGGTACTGGAATAAACCCATAAAATGAACTCGCTAAATTAACCTTTTAAAAAACCGTAAATCAAAATAAACATAGAAAGAATAATAAAAACAAAAATATGTGAGTGACTTTTATAAATTATATATAGTATGGAAGACATTTTTTTTTGATTTTTCTACTGTAAGAGCATTTTCAATCCGTTCTCTATAAATATGTGAGTGACTTTTATAAATTATATATAGTATGCTTATGAGTGGTTGGAGCACAAGGGAGAAAAACATGTTATGTGAGAAAGTTAAATTTAGGTTTACATTGTTTAATATTTTCTGAAAGTTTTTGTGAGGGGCTGAGAAAAATTAAAAGTTAATGATAAAAGTATGAAAAAGTATTATTTAGTTGAAAATTAGATATAAAACATAATAATTTTTAATGTAATAATAGGAATATGGATAGAGAGTCAGAGTAGACGAAGAATACATGCTTCAAAATACATCAAAATACTATCATTTCAAGTATACTAAACGTATTTGCTAGTAAGATAACTGATGTATATAAACACGAATTACAGTTATAGCCCCAACATAATCAAATAACTATTTACTCACCATAACCTCGTATTGCTTTCTAAACTAACATCATTAATTCAAATTCGAATATGTTTCTTTGTTACCTCACTAGGAATGACTTGATATAAAAGTGGTTGGTTATGAATTGTGGAATAAAGATATGGAATGTAATGAAAGCAAGTTTCATGCCTAGTGGTTGGAGTCAATTTTGATTTTCAAACCAAGTCCATTGATTCCATTCACATGGGTCCATGCCATACCCTTGTTCAATGGTCTCAAACCATTGGACCACTTTTAAGTATCCGATCCTACCAATCCATTTGGTCACTAGCATCGTAGCCTCAAATATTCATTTCCTCAGTCAGGGTCGTCTCAACCTTTTTGAAGGCTTAAAACGCATAATATAAATATGATAATCTATAAAATTAATTGTTTTCAATCATGTGACTTCTATTACGTGTAATTATAGAAGAGCGGCCAGAGATTGATTGGAAAGATGCAACCCTGCTGTCCCCCAACTACCTACATGTGCTCGTAGCTCGAAACAAGAGAAAGTCGTGAATCATTGGTTACCTTTTAATCGAAGTAGCGAATTTGAAAAGAGCACGCCAATATATGAATTGTTTCATTATTCGTTACTTTAAGATATCAATTACTAAACTAAACAAAGTATAAAACTTATAAGTGGTATTTGGAAGTGTTGCTGACTTAATTTAGGTTTCAAAATATTTAATTTTATTTTTTTACATTTTATTATTTAACTTGCTTTAGTTATTTTCATTACAAAGAAAATTAATTAAGCATAATTTTATAAGTTCAATAAAAAAAACTAATACACTCAAAGAAATAAAAAAAAACTAATATGAGGTTGTCCGGATCTATTTATTTGGAAAACATCTAAATTTAGTTTGCAAGTTGAAACGAACCGTTATTTCATATTTAACTAAATGCACCTCCAATTTAGTTTGCAAGTTTGTCACTTGACGTGTGTCACGGTGAAAGTGTTTGATGGTTGCGTGACCAAGTGCCACTTTGGATGGTCACTTGATGACCATGCAGTCCACTACACTGCTACACATGCCTAAATAACAATCCGGGTTACAAGATTACAAATTTAGAAAAATCTAGTGGTAATTACGTGGTGGGTAGAAACTTATTTAACTTGATGCTTTAAACTATTAAAACTTTTAATTAGTAAATACAAATATACTAAAGTATAATAAATAAAATGATACTACTTATTTTATGAATTATATAAATTCAGTTTTAAATTGACTTTATATACTTCCATGTAATATATAGTAATTTTATAATTGCATATTATAAATTAAAGTGTATTTTTGTTAATTGTTCAACTGAGTTTTTGAAGTAAAAGTTTAGTTATATTCGAATATTAACGCCTCAACGTAACGGTATCATAAATATAATCATTCACGATTTCACGGCCCAGAACTGGGCCCATAACGGTATCATTCACAGACAAGAGTTGGCCCATACTCGACCAAAAAGATTTAAAACATTGGAATCTCAAATAGACAAATAGTCATGTTACATGTGAAAATGCATATACCTGGAGTGTCCAATGTTAATATATATTTCTTCGACAGGTAACAGTGTTATTGTTTTATTAAAATGCCAAAATTGCTGGACATTGAAAACCTGATGTGTTGAATAACACATTTATATTTCCTTACAATTTTATGATATTTTAATGATTTAATATCAAATTTATGTAAGTTTAGGGGGTTAAGTGCAAAGTTTTACAAAGTTGAAATGTTTTGTGTAGGTTATGGAAAGATGTGGAAAAAAAGGCAAGAAAAAGAGAACTTGGAGGGTTTAAGTGTCAAAGTTTCAAAGTTTAATCAAGGCCCGGTCCAAGCCCACAAGTTAGGAGCCTAATATAATATTATATTAAGTTAAAATAATAATTATTCAGCCATTATCCAGCTGCAAAACCCGAAACCAGCCAAGAACCTTAAAACCCTAAAGGGTTGCGATCGGACTTAGCCGCCGGCGGAAAAAGAAGAAAAAAAAGAGAGAAAGCAAGGCGGCCAGGGTCTTGGACGGCTGGAGGAAGAAGAAGGAACCTTTGGGCAGCTGCTAGGGGCTTCAATACATCACAAATCTCAGCCATATTACTTAGTAACACATCTTTAAACTTTAATTATTGTCAAGAACCTTAACTTTGTTGATTTGGTCTTTTGTTTTACATTGTTTTGCAATTGTTTGATAGATTGACTTGTTATTGATTGAGTTTGGATCTTGAATGAGTTTTATCATGTTTAAATTGATGTTTATGATGTTTACTTTGATTGTTTGTGGCTGTCCAAAAGTGATGTGTAGCTAATCTTGTTTTTTCTACCTAGGATAGATGATTGTTGCATAGTTTTAACTTGTTTAATGGATTGTTAATGTTCAAGACTTAAACTGTTGATGTAAAGTTTAACCAAACCATAAATTATATTGTGTGTGATGGCTGTGTTTTATTTGTTATTACTTATAATCCTCTTGCATTAGTTAATTGAATCGGTTTTGATTAATTGATTGCTTGTTAAACTCGTTACTTGGTGTTTTGGGTTTATTTGCGGGAAGTACAACCGTAGGGATAAGTGGGTAATATATCATCTAAAATCAGTTAAAATACACCTTCTTTGAGACCGAGAGGTGATAAGAAGTAATATTGTCTCATTGCTTTTACTTGTTAGAATTAAGACCGCGCGAGAGCGGGTTTTTGTCTTGTCAAGTTTGAGTGTTTATGTGCAATTAGTTGGTTTAATTTGGGTTAAGTTAAATTGTTCCTCTATCCTTGGTTGCGTAGTATTCGTTTCCATTAGGCTAGTGTGTCGGTGAGACCGAGAGGAGAGTCGATATTTGAACACGTTAATAATTGTTTTTCCGGTTTGTTCTTTAAAAATCAACTAAAATAAGTTAAAGTTTGTTAGAGAGACTGAGAGGTAATTTGACTTTCTTAAACAAGTTTTGGTTGTGTCATCTTTTATAACCGGTGTCTTGAATATTTTCAATCCGTTGTCTTGTTATTTCTGTCAACATGATTCATTCCTAGGTAGACGTTTTTACATATTGAATTTAAAACAAAGTTTTCTAAAAGTGTTTTGTCAAACGTTTTCGTTTAGTTAAATTAATTTAAGTAGTTAAATAAAATCTTAAAAATTAAATAAATATTATTTTGGTAAGTCTTGGTTAGAGTTTTCTTAATCATAAACGTTTTCACGTGTCTTTGAGTTCGACATCCGAACTTCCTTGATGCTATACTATTTATGATCGGTACACTTGCCGGTTTTGTGTGGTTTCTATAGGATTTTCGTTTTTATAAATTTAAAGCTTAATTGTGATTCGTTCTTTATTTATATTATATATTTTCACACATCAAGTTTTTGGCGCCGTTGCCGGGGACACGGTTTGAAGCGTTTTAAGAACGACTCGAGTTAGGACTTGCCTTATTTACTATTTGTTTTCTTAATTGTTTTGTTTGTTAGTTTAAAATAGTTTAGTTAATTAATATTTCTTTTATTTATCTTAATAGTTGTATGCGACATACTCGATCTCTAGGACCACCAGAAGTTGAAGGATTTCCCGAACCAGAGAGAGAGATTCTTGAGAGACGTCGTACAAAACCGTCTTCTAGTTCATCTACATCCGTCGGTAATACATTCTCTTCTCCTACTTTATCTGAACCCATCGTTAGGGATAGAATTATGGCCGACGCACCACCGAGGAGGACAGTCACAGACCGGGCCCGTCCGGTCGATGCTAGCGCAAGATCCAACATTGCTCCACCAGCTATAGGAGTTCAAACAACCTGGCAGATTCCATCGAACGTTCTGAACACCATTTCCCATTCTACTCAATTTCACGGGTTTCTCCACGAAAACCCGCATTCAAATCTCACTCGCATCGCACGTATTTGCGACACGTTTCATCTTGCCAACGTATCCGAAGACGCCATCAAACTCCGCATCTTTCCGTTCTCACTCGTTGATCAGGCGAGTCTGTGGCTTGAGTCCCTCCCACAGGGATCCATTTCTACTTGGGCCGCCATGCAGACTCAGTTCCTGGAAAAATACGATCCTCCGGCTAAGGCCGCTCGTTTGCGTAACCAGATTCATTCTTTCCAGATGGAGGACACTGAGAGTTTCTACGAGGCGTGGGAGAGATTCAAAAACCTACTTGCTTTATGTCCGAACCACGGCTTGCAGGACTGGGCGGCTGTTGAAAAGATCTATAACGGAGTGACTTACGCGACTCAGAATATGCTTGACACTGCTGCAGGAGGCAACTTATTGACGACAAAGGATACCGATGAGTGCATTGCCTTATTTAACGGTTTAGCCATGAGTGGATACCAGCGACCACCTTCTAAGAGCACCAAAACCGTCGACGCGTTATCACGCGGCATACATTCAGTCGACACGAACACCGCCCTCGCGGCACAGGTCGAGGCGTTAGCGAAGATTGTGAAGGACCTGCAGGTAAAAAGTAAGTTATGCAAGATCTGCAGAGGGGGACACGATACCGTTCAATGCCCCGTAGGTTTCCAATAGGAGGCAGTCGACTATGTTAACAATCAGAACCGAAACCCTAATTCATTTAATTCTTATAATTCGGGTTGGAGAGGTAACCAAAATCCTAACTGGAGGAACGGAAATCATTCCGGCTTCCAGCCGCGTTAGAGTCTATTCCAGGATTCCGGTGAAGGAGAGAGTGGTGGGGAGAAGAAGCCCACACTGGAGGAGATGATGGCACAACAGACTCAGATGCTGTCGCAGCTTATGACTCGAGAGGATTCCCGTCACAAAGAGACTCAAGAGAAATTTTGGGAACACGAGTCATTCATGAGAAATCAGGGGGCGTCAATTCAAAATCTTGAGAGGCGGATGGGAGAGATAGCGAATCGTCTGAATGAGAGGCCGCCAGGTACACTTCCGAGTAACACTGAGCAGAATCCGAAGGCCTTCGCGATGGCGGTGACGACGAGGAGCGGTGCAGGGGCATGTAGTAAGCCAGTGAATCAGGGGCCTGCGGTAGATGTAGAGGAGCAGGTAGACGAGGAGATTCAGATGGAGTCTCCACCGGCCAAGGTGCATCAGAGGCGAAGCCCAGGAAGTACAGCACAGGCCGAGGACCAGCCATTACCCAGCACACCACTGAGGGTCTACAAACCTAGACTCCCATTTCCCGGGAGAGTCCGCAGGGATAGAGATGAGGAGCAGAACACTAAATTTCTTGATCTCCTGAAGCAACTTCACCTTAACATTCCATTCCTTGAGGCACTAACTCAAATGCCGAAATATGCAAAGTTCCTTAAGGATATTCTTTCTAATAAGGAGAAGTTAGCTGAGGTCTCTTCCATCCCGCTGAGTGCTGGTTGCTCTGCAGTTTTGCAGAGAAAGTTACCGGAAAAGATGTTCGATCCTGGGAGTTTCACGATTCCCTGCATCTTGAGTGATAATACGGTTGTTCATGCACTGGCAGATCTTGGTGCCAGTATTAATCTCATGCCGTATTCCGTGTATCGCAAGTTGGGTTTAGGCGAGCCGAGGCCTACCCGTATGAGTATCCAGCTTGCTGATCATTCTGTGAAATACCCCCGAGGGGTGGTCGAGAACATGCTAGTTCGTGTCGACAAGTTCATCTTCCCTGTGGACTTTGTCATCCTGGACATGAACGATGATGATAGTGTCCCACTTATCTTAGGCCGACCATTCCTTGCCACTGCAAAGGCGTTGATCGACGTCTGCGAGGGTAAGTTAATTCTGAGAGTTGGGGATGAGAACGTCACCTTTGACGTTCGACAGTCACTGAAACACCCCAAGTCTGCTGATGACTCCTTATACTTCATCGATACCATCATGGCACATGTTGGAGAGTTTTTCAGCGAAATCTGTGGAGGATCTGCCTCCGACACCCAGATTCTCGATAGGGAGATTCCGGAGATTGAAATGGTTGCCATGACCAATCAGTCCTTAGATGACGACACCGAGTCGCATACCCCTGAATCTGGCGTGTCTGCCGAGATCGTACGAAACGATCCGATGGACCGAACTTCGGTCGAGAGCCCTCCTTCTTCCTTAGAGCTTAGGGATCTGCCTGCCCATCTTGAGTACACATTTTTAGATGAAGAGAGGAAGCTTCCAGTTATCATTGCATCTGCTTTGACGGAGGTCGAGAAGGAGAAGTTGTTGAGGGTGCTACGAGAGCACAAAGAGGCAATTGCATGGAAGATTATCGACATCAAGGGTATCAACCCTTCATTTTGCACTCATAAAATCCTCATGGAGGAAAATTTCAAAACTGTCGTCCAGCTGCAACGGCGGCTCAATCCGAAAATGCAAGAGGTCGTAAAGAAGGAGATCATTAAACTCCTTGATGCGGGATCATTTTCCCCATTTCTGATAGTGCTTGGGTGAGTCCAGTCCAAGTGGTTCCTAAAAAGGGTGGCATGACTGTCGTCACCAATGAAAAGAATGAGCTTATCCCCACTAGGACTGTTACGGGATGGCGAGTCTGCATCGACTATCGCAGACTGAATGATGCCACCAGGAAAGACCATTTTCCTTTACCCCTTCATTGATCAAATGTTGGATCGTTTAGCGGGTCAGCAGTACTACTGCTTCTTGGATGGTTTCTCCGGGTATTTCCAGATTCCCATAGCTCCCGATGACCAGGAAAAAACCACTTTCACCTGCCCTTACGGTACGTTTGCCTACAAACGTATGCCGTTCGGACTGTGTAACGCTCCAGCCACATTCCAGAGGTGTATGGTGGCCATTTTCCATGATATGATCGAGGACTCCATGGAGGTATTCATGGACGATTTTTCTGTATTTGGGAGTTCCTTCGATCATTGTTTATCTAATCTTGAGAGGATGATGTCCCGTTGCGTTGATACCAACCTAGTCCTTAACTGGGAGAAGTGTCATTTTATGGTTCGTGAGGGCATTGTTCTGGGACATCGGATCTCGAGTGCAGGGATAGAGGTTGACATAGCGAAGGTCGAGACCATTTCTAATCTTCCCCCACCCACCTCTGTGAGATCCATTCGTAGTTTTCTAGGTCATGCCGGGTTCTACCGCCGGTTCATTAAGGATTTCTCTAAAATCGCGAGACCCATGACCAAACTTTTGAAGAAGGATGCTCCATTTGTTTTTTCTGAGCAGTGTATCGAGGCGTTTGATCTTCTAAAAGACAAACTCGTTAACGCCCCGATCATGGTTGCTCCCGATTGGTCGTCACCATTCGAGTTGATGTGTGACGCGAGCGACTTCGCAGTCGGAGCAGTTCTTGGACAACGGAAGGATAAATATTTCCATCCGATCTACTATGCGAGCCGGACCTTAAACGGCGCACAGGAAAGCTATACCACCACCGAAAAGGAGCTTTTAGCTGTGGTGTTCGCTTTCGACAAATTTAGGTCATATCTGGTTTTGTCCAAAACGATTGTTTATACGGATCATGCGGCTATTCGTTATCTCTTTAGCAAGCAGGACGCCAAACCTCATCTTATCCGTTGGATCCTATTGCTTCAAGAGTTTGATATTGAGATCCGTGATAAAAAGGGTGCCGAGAATGTTGCGGCCTATCATCTTTCACGTCTAGAAGGTGCTGAGTTAGGAGATTCGGGGAGCAGGATCAACGACCGTTTTCCGACGGAAAGTCTCATGTTCGTTAAGGCACAGGAGGAGGGTTTTCCATGGTTCGCTGACTTCGCAAACTATCTTGCTGATGGATACCTCCCGAAGATGCCTTACCAGCAAAAGAAGAAATTCTTTGCTGATGTTAAGTTCTACCTATGAGACGACACGTATCTTTTCCGTGTTGGTGCTGATCAGTTAATTAGGAGATGTGTAGATGCAAAGGAAGGATGGCAGATTCTGAGCCATTGTCATGTGGGACCAAAAGGAGGTCACCACGATGCGAGTTCGACAGCGAAGAAGGTATTTGATTCTGGATTCTATTGGCCTTCTATTTTCAAAGACGCACACGAGTTTGTTAAAAATTGTGACCGATGTCAACGTGTTGGTAATATCTCATCCCGGAATGAGATGCCCCAAAATGCGATTCAGGTATGCGAGGTTTTTGACATTTGGGGTATCGATTTTATGGGCCCGTTCCCGTCATCTAGAGGGAACAAGTACATTCTTGTGGCTGTTGATTACGTTTCCAAGTGGGTCGAGGCTAAAGCATTGCCCACTAACGACGCCCGAGTTGTAGTGAGATTTTTAAAAGGTTTGTTTTCCCTTTTTGGAGTCCCGAAGGCCTTGATCAGTGATCGAGGTACTCACTTCTGCAATGCGCAGATGGAGAAGGCGTTGCAGCGCTATGGGGTCACCCACCGGCTTGCGACCGCCTACCACCCACAGACCAGTGGGCAAGTAGAAGTGAGTAATCGGGGAATTAAACGTATTCTCGAGAAAACGGTTGGTTCAAGTCGTCGGGATTGGTCCGACAAATTAGATGACGCTCTGTGGGCTTTCCGTACTGCCTACAAGACTCCGACTGGTTCCACACCATTTCGGATGATTTATGGGAAAGCATGTCATGTTCCTGTTGAATTGGAACACCGCGCTTCATGGGCCCTTCAGAGGGTTAATCTTGATTTATCCGTCGCTGAGAGTACACGTTTCCATCAGTTGCACGAGTTGGAGGAGCTCCGGGATCACGCATATGCACAATCATTTCGGTATAAGGAGCGGACGAAAGAACTGCATGATAGAAAGCTGAAGGGTAATAAGCAGTTCAAGTGTGGGGATAAGGTTTTATTGTATAACTCCCGGTTGAGGTTATTCCCAGGAAAGTTGAAATCCCGATGGTCGGTACCGTTCACGGTTACTGAGGTTTTCCCGTATGGCAAGATTGAGATACAAGATCGAAGCGGGAAGTTTAAGGTGAACGGCCATAGACTGAAGCACTACATTGGAGAGCCGATAACTGATCAGACAGTCGAGGTGTTCTACCTTGACTCATTTACAGAGGAATAGTCGTGATGGATGCATCACTCGGGAGACAGCCCGAGTTGTAGACTTTGTATTATGATTCTCTTTATTATCTGTTTTTATTTGTTTTATTTTTTGTAGGTTCCCTGGATGGATCTGCACGGGATATCTCAATCTACACAGGTGCGGAATCCCTGCGTAGGTCGTTACGAGTGTAGAAGACACGAATTGATCAAACACACGATACGAATAAACAAACACGTTATATTATAACCGAAACACGTGATATGAATCACTGACTACAAGAAACTCTCTGGTTTACACGTTACACACGATATCACGATCTTTATCTTATCCTTTCAAACCAGCCGTAACCTAGCATATATATTCACGACAACTTCGCCTGGCATGTTCAGGCGAAGTTGTCCATAACTTCGCTTGACTAACAAGTTCGCCTGATAAGCGAACTTGTCAGTAACTTCGCTTAAACATAAACAAAACACAATTAACATTACAGACTCGATTATAGACACTAGACTATGAACTACTGACATTATGCACCAACAGACTCCCCCTTGGCAGTAGCTTCATGTCTTGATCTTCAAGCACGTGTCTTGTAATCTTCAATCTCTTGGTCTTCATGCATGTACTCCTTCTCTCACGCATACCGTGACTACTCGCTGATATTTCCTCGCTTCGTCTTTCCAAGCAGGAATATAAAATATCTTCTTTTCATTTAACACCTGCAGATCAGCTTTCGATAAATTAACAAGATGCATCGGATCATACACTCTTAGCACTTCTTGTTCATCTTCGTCTTCCATCACGGCTTCAGCAGTCTGGCAATCAACATACCACCATTTAAGATCTTTCAACACATCTTGAGGCATAGTCTTCATTGGAACCTCTTTCATGCATCGAATCGGTTTGTACTTCATTACCATCCATGGCTTGGCATCTGCTCTCATTCCTCTTTCCTTATCTTCCACTAGCTTTCCCTTCTGTGGCTTTAATAACTCAAACTTCTTTTCTTTAATACTTTCTTTCCACACGATCTTCCCAATAACTCTGGCCATGTTGTCGTCGCTTCTATTAATCAACCCCAATCTAGCCAAATCCTTCACCTCACATTCAGGCAATGTATTGAGAGATCTCAACGTCCTCTTAAAGTATTGGATCCCATCATATCTTTTCACCACGAACACTTTTAACTGTTCATCATATAGCCAACAGATAATTCCTTTCTTTGATTCAGCATAGCCTTTGATATTATAACTTTTCTTGAACATGGTTGGAACAGCAGGCTTCTTAGTTTTGATAAACCAATGAGCATAGTCTTCCTTCCATCTAGGCTGCTCCTCCCATTCTGTATCATCACCTACTGTATCTTGACATACATCTGACTTTTCAACTTCAGGGATCTCGTGTTCAACATTCTCCTCAACTATTTCACCTTCTTCAACATCATCTTCTATCACAATTTCTGCACCAATCTTTTCAATCTCTTCGACTGGTAGAACATCATCTTCACACATAAATTCATCATTCAACATATCATCATCTAATTCCTTCAAGGCATCGATCACATCATCTCCCATCTCCTCGTCATCTACCATCACCACCTCATCACCACCAGAACCGCCAGCTGCGCTTGCAGACTCCCCCTGAGCTGTGGAAGTCCCAAGAGCTTGAGTAGTTCTTGGCAACTCACCACCTGCACCTTTCGATGCATTGGGATCATCGTCTCTGTCATTCTTCTTCTTTGTCCTGAGCTCGTCGCCTTTACAGCTCGTCTCCCCCTGAGATGCCAAGAACTCCTTCATAGCATCTATAATTTTTCCATGTTCAACCAGGAGGGACGACTGTAGTTGATTTTCTGCTACTAGGCGCTGAATAGCCTGGGTCTGGATAAGATTCACCCTTGATTGTTCTGCCACGACCCGTTCAAGTGCGGCTATTCTTTCCGAGTCTGATAGGGTTGCATCTAAATCGAACCTCATGTGAGATATGTCTTGGGTATAATGAGGAGGGATTTCGAATGAAACCGGGACATCAGAAGCAGGCGTAACCGCAGGTGGTATCATACCTGATAACCCTGCAGTTGCAACGACTGTCGACTCAACAAATTGAGCAACCACCTCTGAAAAAGTAAGAGTTGGAGGTGGTAAAGACACAATCTCCGGAGTCGTCAGCTGGAAAGTAGTGATAGATGGGAGGCCAACAGATGATAATGTAGCCACCACGGGAACGTCCGTGGCGCTTGGCCTTGTGACCTGTAATGGTGTAGGGACAATTGACATACCTGACAGTGCGGGCGGAGCGAAACGTACGACTCTTGAACTCTCACCTGCTCCCATACCTGCACCTGTCCTGTCCCTTCTTGAACGTCTGATCAACTTATGAATGTCTTCTTCTTCTTCTGACTCACTGTCGTCATCCGTCCACTTTCTCTTCCCATACGTTCTTTCTCGAGTTACCATCATACGCCTTGCCTCATCCATTACATCATCAAAATCTGAGTCAGCCACCGTCGTAGCTGCTCTAGTAACATCCATCCTCGAAACTTGTGCTACCGAGACCTGTACATCTTCTTGAGGATCAACTCGGTCCATATCGAAGTAGCCTTGACCTCCAAACACTTCATCAAGGTCTATGTTCTCCTCTCGTGACACAACAGGCGCAGCAGGTATATGTTGAGGTGCTCCTGCCTGTTATGGTTGAGGATCTCTGAACTCGTCCCCATTGGCAGGAACATACTTCGGGTTGATTAAATACCCAAAGAGTGGAGTATGCCTGGGACGGAGCTCAGGTTTGCTCCTCGCGCTCGATGTCCTGCACTGAGCGAAGATACGTTTGTTCACACTCTCCACGTATCTGATCGGGCGGCGCTGAGGTAGATTTGGAGCCACATGGTTCAAGATCATCTGGATGAATCTTGGATACATAATGAACCTCTCACGCGCCACTGCCCGTCTTTGTCTATCGATCTCATAGAAGACCATCTGACTGAAGCTACAACGTTTGTTATAAGTCAGAGCAGTCATCGCCGACTGCATGGTCGCACCCATCCCGTCAGTACCCGCCTTCCTCCCTGACATGCAGACAATCATTACGTGCATGAGGAAGCGCCACTGATCGAGTAGGAAACCCTTCCTTCGTTGTGTATCGCCCAACGGGCCCGAATAGCCCATTCGTAAAAACGCTCCATCTCGGAAAGGAGCCACAAAGTCCGTCGGGTCATCCCTGGTCTCATTCCCGAAACGTAAAGCCGCCCGGATTTGTTCAGAAGAGAACTGAACTTCTTGATTGTTGACGGTTGCTCGCATAACCGGGAGCTCAACGCGGCAATCGTATTCCACCGTCTGCCAAAAATCCTCAATATTGGGTAAGGATATCGGCAGAGTAGTTGTGATCGCGTGGAATATCCGCGAGCGAAGGAGGAAAGTGATGATTTCGCGGTAATCCTCCACACCACTCGCATCTGGGTCTAACGTAATATACATATTATGCCCAGGGAAGAATTGTCTCTGGTTATCTCCCCCGTCATCGCCACCAGCACCTCCAGCACCAGCAACAGCAGCCATATCTGCAACAAACGAACCAAGTTAGATACACGTTAAGGCATAACACAAGTTCGCTTGTTACTATGAGCGAAGTTGTGATAAAATCTGTATAGGCGAAGTTAAAGGTGGGGCGAAGTTGGGAACAACTTCGCTTCATCTTTAAGTTCGTCTAATAACTAATACGTAAAAAGGTCCAGGCGAAGTTAATGATAACTTCGCCTCACCACAACATCGCCTCAGGCGAAGTTAAACCTCAGGCGAAGTTGCGGATAACTTCGCCTAATCCTTAAGTTCGCCTGAATCTGAAACGGCGACTGTTAGGTTTACGAAACAACGTGCAGTTGGTGATTTCGTGATTAAGGAATCCGGAAAACATGATATTATGGTTATCTAGACGATGAATGTGTGAACGACCACGTTAAAACAAGTTTGAAACCGGGTTTAAGGATCGAACGTCCGAGGTCACTAACCGGGTGTCGAAACAACCTAGGATTAACAACAATGACAAAGATTATTAGCTATGACGACACTACGAACCTTGAACCGATAACGGAAACTGAGAAAAAGAACAAAGATGAAATCGAAAGACAAGTTCGCTGGTTAATCGGATAAGTTCGCTGGTTTTGAAAATTATGAAACTGTTGACCTTAAAAATTCCTTTATATAGGAGCGGATTTATACAGGCAAAGTTGTGGATAACTTCGCCTGGGGCGAAGTTATTCACAAGTTCGCCGATATATCAAATATTACAAAATCAACCCCTATAATTTGAACAATTTGCAATTAAGTTTTAAAACTTCCTTAAAGAGTTAAATGACACGATCAAGTCCAAGTAACCAGTTATAAAATCATAAACTACCTAAGTACGAAAAACTTTTAAAAATTAAAGTACAAGGGATCAAATTTCAGTCTCGACAGGGACTACTACGTTTTAGAAAAGATCCGAACAGGAATCATACTAACTACGTGACTGTCACATAGATCCGTGTTTAGCTGTATTATGACATAAAGAAATAGGTTGTAAGCAGGTAAATAACTTAAGATGGTTTTCATCGTTTCTGTGATACGAGTTAAGTTCAATTATGCTCAAAAATTAAGTGGGCAACAACTCAGAGATTATGATGCCTCCTATCTATTCTCAAAGCGTATTTGGCTTTCCCCAAGTCACCCCGAATTGACTTCGACCCATAGTGTCTGATTAAGTTTGTAAGTACTCTTCATCTGCTTCCCGTTCTCTTTCTTACTCCATGATTGAGAAGTCTTGACATTGTCAGCTCTAGAATGTTTCAATAACTCATAAGGTTGTTTTTTTTGTTTTTTTTTTGTTTTTTTTTATACGAACATTTACATAGACTTCAGAGTAGTAAACAACTGCAAGTCCCGAATCTGGATCACTGCAGTTTCTTCACACACTATCTTTACGGGAATCAGAACACTAACAGGCTCGTGTATGACTGGGTAATCGCTTTTCTGCCTATCATTCGGAAAGATATATATGAAGACATGCAGAACTCTTAAGAAGTTTCCACATAAAATCGAGTAGATTTAGTTAGTATCACTTCTACTTTTACGCACCATAAAAAGCTACCATGACATACAATGACTGTTCTTAAGCCTTTTAAGCCTAATAACTTCACTAGTTAAGCAAACAGAATCAGTATATCTATCATTTTCCAAGGTTGGATCAATTTTCTGTTAAATATAGCAAACGAACTTCTTACGAAGTAGTAGACTTGAAAAATAATTTCATTTCCCTTAAAGAAAAATTTAACTTCTATCGCTCCGACCAAATCAAAGTCTTCAGGTCAACGGCTATCCCGAAGATCCAATGGATCAGCTGGACCGACCACATACTAGTATGTGTCCTTCTAACTAAGTATGATCGACTAATTTTAAGCGAAAGAATGAAAACTCATCATAAACCGCCCCGGTCACTTTCAGTCGTCTGGTTAATGGCTATCCTCATATTCTACAAGTAGAAATGAGGACCAAACATATCCTAAGACATGTCCATCAAACTGTGGTAACCGACATTGTTCTAAGCGATAGTGACGTTTTTTTTTTTTTTTTTTTTTTTAATATGTACAAAAAGCATGGTTACTCGGGATTGATCATCCCATTCAACTCAACAAGTTTTTGAAATCTTGATTTGTCAAACGCTTTAGTATATAAATCAGCGAAATTATCAAGCGTATCCACCTTTTCAAGCACAATAAGTTTCTTCTCAGCACAATCCCGTATAAAATGATGACGTATGTCAATATGTTTAGTTTTATTGTGCTTCACGGGATTGTTAGTTACTGAGATAGCAGCTGTGTTATCAATGCAAATAGGAGTAAGTGAGAAATTCAGACCATAGTCGCGCAACTGTTGTTGAATCCACAGAACCTGGGAGCAGCAGTTGGATGCTGCCATGTATTCTGCCTCACATGTTGAAATTGCGACTGAAGTCTGCTTCTTGCATTGCCACGACACCAATCTGCCACCTAGAAACTGACATCCTCCAGTTGTTGACTTCCGACTCTGATTGCACCCTCCATAATCAGAATCTGTGTAAGCGACTAGCTCCAAGTCTCCTCCCTTCGCGTACCACAACCCCAGCTTAGGTTTGCCTTTGAGATACCGCAAGATCCTCTTCACACCCTTCATGTGAGATTCCTTTGGGTTTGCCTGAAAACGAGCACAAAGACAAACTGCAAACATAATATCAGGCCTAGAAGCAGTTAAGTACATTAAAGAACCTATAATAGCCCGATACTGAGTTGGGTCCACATCTGCGTCATTGTCTGTCTCAGCACCCAACTTATGGTTGACGCAGATTGGAGTATCAAATGGAGTGCTGTCCTCCATCTTGAAACGTTTTGAGCACATCATGGACATAATTGGTCTGATGAATGAACATCCCATCCTTCTTCTGATCAACCTGCAATCCTAAAAAGAAAGTTAGTTCACCCATAGCACTCATTTCAAACCTTTTCTTCATGACGGCCTCAAACTCCTGACACATGGAGACTTTTGATGCAGCAAAGATAATGTCATCCACGTAGACTTGCACCAGCAGGAAGTCGCTTCCTTCTCTCTTGAAGAATAACGTGCTATCTATCTTTCCTCTTTCAAACCCATTTTCAAGCAAGTAATCTGATAAAGTTGAGTACCAGGCACGAGGTGCCTGATGTAGTCCATACAATGCCTTGCTTAACTTGTACATGTGGTCTGGAAAGTCTGGGTCAGGAAAACCCGGAGGTTGCTCAACATACACAACCTCATCAACTTTCCCATTTAGGAACGCACTTTTCACATCCAACTGAAATACCTTCATCTTCTTATAAGCAGCAAATGCCAAAAACAATCTAATGGCTTCTAATCTTGCCACAGGAGCGAACACTTCATTATAATCAATCCCCTCTTGTTGATTAAAACCTTTAACGACTAGCCTCGCCTTGTTTCTTATAATAATCCCTTTTTCATCTCTCTTGCACTTAAAAACCCATTTTGTGCCTATTGCATGCACATTCTTTGGTTTTTCAACCAAAGTTCAAACTTCCATTTTCTTGAATTGAGCCAGCTCTTCTTGCATGGCTTCGACCCACGAGCTGTCCTTTAGAGCCATTTGGTAATTCTTTGGTTCAATCTGGCTGATAAAGCAGGTGTACAAGCATTCGTTGATTATGCCTGTTTCCTTAATGCTTGTGTAAACACAGGTGTGCTCATTCAAGCTACTTCTTGTTTGTACACCGGAGGACACATCACCAATCACATTCTCCAAAGGGTGATCTTTATGAATTCTCGTGGTCGGAACAGAACCGACATGCAAATTGTCTTCCAAGTTAGAAGAGAGCTCGTCAATGGTTATTTCTTGCTGAGAGTGAAACGGATTGAAAAATTCTTCTACAGGAGAGGCAGCAGGGTATCGATAACATTTGATGAGGAAGGTTGACATTTATCAAACAGCTGTCTTTGCACTAGATTTTCTTCCTCATCAAGGATCATCTTCGTAGCAACTCTCTCTTCTTCTTCTGCACTATCCCAATACGGTATGTTAAAAGACTTAAAAAGTCTATCATAGTCGAAAAACTCAGCAGGTCCGTTGCTTGGTTTTGGCGGTTTGTAACTTGTGATATCGGTGTTACACACCACCTCAACCTTGCCGGTCGATGTATTAAAGACACGTCTGTTGGGAGTCGCAACAACATAACCGACTAAGATTCCTTCATCGGCTACTTCACCAAATTTAGAATTTGTCTTTAAAATCGAACAAGGGGACCCGAATGGTTCAAGACCACTCAAGTTGGGCTTCCTCCCATGCATAAGCTCATAAAACGTTTTATTAAGTCTTTTAACAGTCAAGACTCTATTCAGGATATAACAGGCTGTAGCAACAGCTTCAGCCCAGAACACCACAGGAAGCTTCGAATCAGCCAGCATAGTTCTGGCTCCTTCAATTAACGTTCTATTCTTCCTTTCAGCCACTCCATTCTGTTGCGGTGTATACGGAGCGCTGTATTGGTGTTCAATCCCTTTCTGAAGGCAGAAGATCTCCATTTCAAAATTCTTGAACTCCGTTCCATTGTCACTCCTGATGAACTTAACCCTTTTATCCATAACGTTCTCAACTTTGGTAATCAAATTCTTCACCATCTGAGCCGTTTCATCTTTTGATTTCAGGAAATATACCCACGAATATCGTGAGTAATCATCAGTGATCACCAAGCAATAAGAAGTACCTCCTAGACTTTTTGCATTCACGGGACCGAAGAGATCCATGTGAAGCAATTCTAGAGTACTGACAATAGAATTGACCTTCTTGGTGTGATGGGATTTCTTGTGCTGCTTTCCCTTCTTGCACGCTAGACATTTGTCTTCAAAGTTGAAACTTTTCAAGGGAACGCCCAGCACAAGTCCATTCTTGACAATGTGGTTCATCTTCCGAAGATGAATGTGCCCCATTCTCCTATGCCACAATTCGGACTCCGATTCGCTCGCTTTTGACATAAGACATGATTCTTCCGTGGCCATTTCAGTCGACCTCATATCCATAATATACGTATTCCTCTCACGTGGAGCCTTCATCACAATCCACTCCTCTGGTATCTGAAAACCAGGATGTAACACAATCGCCTCATTCTTTGTAAAATGTACGGTGTACTCCTTATCACAGATCTGCGACACACTCAGCAGATTGTGCTTCAATTCTTCGACAAAATTTACTTTCTCTAGAGTCATCTTTCCATTAGACACCGTTCCCATTCCTGTAATCTTGCCTCCACTTTCTCCTGCAAAGCTCACTCTCCCTCCTTGAACAGGTTTCAAATCGTGTAACAAGAATTTGTTACCCGTCATGTGCCGGGGAACAGCCGCTATCCACAACCCAAAGATTATTGGCAGCCCTGTTCAACTGTTCCTGCACGATTAAAGCAAAAGATTAGTATCTAGGGACCCAAGACCAATTGGTCTTGGATCTGTACATCCCGAACAGGATACCTTCTTGTGAGTCCTAACAGGATACCTTCTTGTGGATTGTCTATGAGGCCATCCAAACCGTCTTGAATTAAGTGAATTATTAGTTATGGTTTGGGTGTTACCAGTGAAAAACTGAGATCTATTTCTTTGAAAACCTGGATTAGTCCATTTTCTGAAATTCAATGGGTTTTCAGTTTTATCATTAAATTGATTACTGTTAGCTCTTTTCTCAGATTTTAAAGGCCTCACACCTCTGAATTTTTGCTTCAGAGGGCAATCAGCAACAAGATGTCCTTGTTGATTACATCTAAAACAACATCTGTTTTCAACTTTCTTATCAAAAGTTGTCTTAGATGTTGAGGCTGTATTACTGCCCGTTTGTCTCACATATGGTGGGACATACGGGTTTAGTGGAGACTTCTTTTCAGATGTTTTCTTTATCTCTCCACCTTTTGGTAATACTTCCTCTTGATTTGTCTCACTCGACTCAGAAGACTTGTCCGAGTTAGATGAGACAGGACTCGGAGCAGAAATTTTAACACTTGCAACAGGCTTACTAACTTCTGGTTCTTTAGTAGTAACTGGAATTGGAACTGTCTGAACAACCTCAAAGTCAACAGATTTCTGAACACTAGGATTAAAAGTGTAATTGTGATTATAAGGTGGTGGAACCTCATGATAACCAATTCCTCCCTTCTTAACTGAGGAACCTTGATCACTAACAAGGTGATCAAGAATAGCAGAGGAATTTCTGAACTGCTCAAGTTTTCTATTCAGTTCCACCACTTTCACCTGGTGATCAGCAACCTGTTTTTCTCTTTCAGCTATTAGTTTGGTTTTTTCTTCCAAAACTTCATAGCTTAGATCAATCACTTGTATTTTTTCAGCAAGTTTTGCTTTTAGACTTTTAATATCCTTTTCACAAGCTTTTATTTTAACTTTATAGCTATTTTCACTTGCTTTAGTAAAGTGATGATCTTCTTTTAAAGTTTTAAACTCAGCATCCAAACCAACATACTGATCAGTTATAGTTGCTAATTGCTCAGACAAGTTTTCACATTTAGAACAAGTAGGTTTAGAACATACCTCGGAGAGCTGGTCTTTAACATCTGCCATGAGAGCTTTTTCTTCTCCGGTAACCTTCTCATTTCCTTCAGTTTCAACCTTCGCCAAATTGGCCTGTTCGAAAGTTTCTTCAGAATGCAGGTTCCAGTTGTATTCACCATCTTCTCTGGAAATCATAGCACTATAATCTTTACTACCCCCATTATGCTGTGTAGACTTGCCTTGACCACGTTCTACACGCTCATTTCTGCACTCCTTAGCAAAGTGGCCGTTTTGCTGACAGTTGTAGCATCTTACCTTCGTCTTGTCAAACCCTGGCCTTCCACCGACAAACTTTCTTCCGGTCTTTTTCATAAACCGTTTTACTCTTCTCACGATCATAGCCATCTGCCATTGCAGATCCATTTCTTCCAGATCATCAGCATCAATCTGGTCATAGTCTTCATCCAACATAGCTGGATCAACAATCTTCCCCTGAATGTAGTTCTCATATGATGCAATAAAAGAAGCATAGAGAGCAACCTGCTCTTCAGCAGATTTGACACTCATAGGCATCTTAGAGTAGTTGTTGCTAGGAAGACTTGGAGAGCAGCTACTCTTGCTTGCTTGCGGTTTAGAAGCACTAGATCCACCTGCTACAAAGCAAACATCACCATTCGTGTTGACTGACACATGCCCCTCATGTGATGAGTTGGCGCCCGACTCTCCCTTCGAGTAGTAGGCAGCTGATTCAGTCTTCGAACCTGAACTAGAGTTGACTTTAGCACCATACATACCTGGATCTTGAACCTGATCCGTAGGTGTCTCCTTTCTAACCATGTTAAGCTCAAAGGTTCGGAGCTTGTTGACTGCCGTTTCCAGATCATATTGGGGAAAGTCTTTGTCTTCCCTCATCAGCACCGTGTACATCTCCCATTTTGGTGGGAGAGCATCAAGAAGCTTCTCAACTATCTCTTCTTCTCGGTAAGAAATTGAATAGTTGCTCAGTTCAGTCATCAGATGATAATATCTGGTGATGATATCATCAAGTGATTCGTTTTTCAGATACTTGAAGACTGAGAACTGGGTTTTGAGCAATTTGATCTTCGAAGCACGGATTCCAACATTTCCTTCAAACCGGTTCTCAAGAGCTTCCCAAAACTCTCTTGCTGTCTTGTACTTTCTAAAAGTATGAAGGATCTCTTGTGGAAGAGCCATAGTGATAGCAGCATGAGCCTTGCTCTCGGCCTCATACATCTTTTTCTCTTCATCTTCCATTTTGCTGTACTTCTTGATCTGATCACGACCTTCGTACTCCATAGTTAGTGGAATATAACCATCCTGGATGCATACCCACATCTTCGCATCCTTGTACTTGACATATTGTTCGAACCGATCCTTCCATGCAACGAAATCGGTTCCCTTCAGCAACCTTGGTGCTTTTGTAGCTGATCCTGCTTCTACTTCCATCTTTACTAACTCAGAGATGTTAATTGATGACATCTTTCTCGAAAACTAAGAAACCCGAAAAAAAATCAAAAAAAATTTCTTCTGAAAAGTACTGTAGGCGAAGTTACGAATAACTTCGCTTAGACTTAACTTCGCTGGATCTTTCTTAAATTCGCGTGACTTGGCGAAGTTGAGTGTAACTTCGCTTAGGGTAAGCGAACTTAGGAAGTAGGCGAGGTTGTAGAGAACTTCGCTTGAGTTAGGCGAACTTGAGAAGGTAGGCGAAGTTGTGGATAACTTCGCTTAACCTTATATCTTCGCCGAAACCCTACGAACAGTGACGGCAACTTCGCCTGATGAACACGAAGTTTCTGCAGATCTGGAATCTGGATTTTTCGAGGTTTTTGACGGTGTATTGGGTTGAATATGATGGTAGGAGGTAAGAATGACACAAAAACACAGAAAACACGTCCCGCGAATAGTCGAAACGGGACGATTTCTACACCCGCGTGAATATCCCGAACCACACAATCGAGCAAAAGCTCTGATACCAATTGTAGGTTCCCTGGATGGATCTGCACAGGATATTTCAATCTACACAGGTGCGGAATCCCTGCGTAGGTCGTTACGAGTGTAGAAGACACGAATCAAACAAACACACGATACAAATAAACAAACACGTTATATTATAACCGAAACACGTGATATGAATCACTGACTACAAGAAACTCTCTGGTTTACACGTTACACACGATATCACGATCTATATCTTATCCTTTCAAACCAGCCGTAACCTAGCATATATATTCACGACAACTTCGCCTGGCATGTTCAGGCGAAGTTGTCCATAACTTCGCTTGACTAATAAGTTCGCCTGATAAGCAAACTTGTCAGTAACTTCGCTTAAACATAAACAAAACACAATTAACATTACAGACTCGATTACAGACACTAGACTATGAACTACTGACATTATGCACCAACATTTTTATTTATAAAAACATAAAAAAAATAAATATTTAATAAAAATCAAAAAAATTCAAAAATTCAAAAACACAAAAATATGTTTATTTCTTATGTTTATGTTTTCTGTTTCGTACGCCGCTACATGCGAGCGAGTTTGAGTTGTTACAGGTATTATTATGTGCATGGTAGCTCTGATGGCGTTTTGGAACTGGTTCACCCGAGGTTGCGGCCGCGAATGAAATGCTATACGGTCGTTCGTTCGAATCATACACAGCTGATGAAGAATTTGCATCTAAACCAGGGGAGTAACCCGTTCTTTATTTTATTTTCTGCTATTTTAAGTTTTACTTTTTGCTTTAAAGTTTTAATTTTATGCTTTACGTTTTATTTTTATTTTATTTCATTTCCTTGTTCTAATCGAGGACGATTTCGTTCTAAGTGTGGGGATGGGAATTTATTTTACTTAGTTGTAGAAAAAATTTAAAAATAAAAAAAAATTTTAAAAAATAAAAAGTTTTCACTTGTTTTTCGTTTTCGTACGTTGTTTATGTTAAAAAAAAAAAGAAAAAAAAATGTCCCTTGTTTTTAGTTTCTTTTGCGTTAAAGTCGGAGATGATGATTTTATTCGGAAATCAGTTTTTCAAACTACTAATAATATGAGATAAATAAAAGAAAACGCACTTAACTTGGGATGTGTCGGTAGGCTCAGCCTTGAAAATGAAAGGGCAAATTTGATAAAACGGTTTAAACGGAAATCTTTTGTGGGTAAAGCGTTTTGTCCGTGGAAAATAAGCAATGAAAGGTCGGGCCATACTCAAGCCTCAAATTTTGGTATGAAAAAGTGAAAATATCATGAGTTTTAAAAAATCTGAATACGTTATCATATGATGCTTGGGTAGGTTTAACGTTAGAGTATGCCGTGTAGCCTGTGATATAAATCTTAAAATGATAGTTTAGTGTTTTACACCTCATCGGCGTATGGTTTTATAACCTTAAATCCTGTATTGATGGGATGCTTCGGGTCCGGAGACCATGGGTCTGTATGCAATCTATTTAGCTGGGTATTCACAATTCCTAAGTGGGGTTGTGAATATTTAAAATAAAGCCAAAGAGCAAACCCTTTTAAGTCTATAAACATGATCACAACAGTACAAAAGTACAAATACACTACAGACTTGATCATCCACGCTGTTAGTCATGTGGGGTCCCCTTGCTCGCGTCTCATTACCATTAATAAACGGACCACAAGGGACACGCTACATATAAGCCCTACAGATAAAATTTTGCATACTCACCTATGGTTATGGATTGGGGTATTGCTTGATAACGGGGGTATGTCATGTTGTGGGGAGCACTGGCTATAAATAATTGAACCTTAATCATATCTAATGGCTGCTTGGTAGACTTTGATGCTTAAGCTTAGGTGGATAAACAATACCCTTAATCGTCTTAACTATTCATAAATATTGAGCAACAAAGTTTTAATTCTGCTAATTTTGAGGTTTAAGTCAAGTTGGGGTGGTCTGGTCCGGTAAGAGCAGAAAATAAGCGGGTCTTAATTGTGTAAACCACTAAGTAATATTATTGTCGGATCTTATTTGTTCTGGTAAAGATTAAGGCATGGGTTTAGGTGGACAACAATATCGATGATCGCGGTTTTTGCGTTTTTCTGAGCTTTAAAATATAACTTATATGTTTGATTTAACTTTGATTTTCCGATTCTGATCCAACTGCATTAGACTTTTTCAGGGACGAAAAAGGTTTAAGTGTGGGGATGTTTGATGTGTTGAATAACACACTTATATGTCCTTACAATTTTATGATGTTTTAATGATTTAATATCAAATTTATGTAAGTTTAGGGGGTTAAGTGCAAAGTTTTACAAAGTTGAAATGTTTTGTGTAGGTTATGGAAAGATGTGGAAAAAAAGGCAAGAAAAAGAGAACTTGGAGGGTTTAAGTGTCAAAGTTTCAAAGTTTAATCAAGGCCCGGTCCAAGCCCACATGTTAGGAGCCTAATATAATATTATATTAAGTTAAAATAATAATTATTCAGCCATTATCCAGCTGCAAAACCCGAAACCAGCCAAGAACCTTAAAACCCTAAAGGGTTGCGATCGGACTTAGCCGCCGGCGGAAAAAGAAGAAAAAAAAGAGAGAAAGCAAGGCGGCCAGGGTCTTGGACGGCTGGAGGAAGAAGAAGGAACCTTTGGGCAGCTGCTAGGGGCTTCAATACATCACAAATCTCAGCCATATTACTTAGTAACACATCTTTAAACTTTAATTATTGTCAAGAACCTTAACTTTGTTGATTTGGTCTTTTGTTTTACATTGTTTTGCAATTGTTTGATAGATTGACTTGTTATTGATTGAGTTTGGATCTTGAATGAGTTTTATCATGTTTATATTGATGTTTATGATGTTTACTTTGATTGTTTGTGGCTGTCCAAAAGTGATGTGTAGCTAATCTTGTTTTTTCTACCTAGGATAGATGATTGTTGCATAGTTTTAACTTGTTTAATGGATTGTTAATGTTCAAGACTTAAACTGTTGATGTAAAGTTTAACCAAACCATAAATTATATTGTGTGTGATGGCTGTGTTTTATTTGTTATTACTTATAATCCTCTTGCATTAGTTAATTGAATCGGTTTTGATTAATTGATTGCTTGTTAATCTCGTTACTTGGTGTTTTGGGTTTATTTGCGGGAAGTACAACCGTAGGGATAAGTGGGTAATATATCATCTAAAATCAGTTAAAATACACCTTCTTTGAGACCGAGAGGTGATAAGAAGTAATATTGTCTCATTGCTTTTACTTGTTAGAATTAAGACCGCGCGAGAGCGGGTTTTTGTCTTGTCAAGTTTGAGTGTTTATGTGCAATTAGTTGGTTTAATTTGGGTTAAGTTAAATTGTTCCTCTATCCTTGGTTGCGTAGTATTCGTTTCCATTAGGCTAGTGTGTCGGTGAGACCGAGAGGAGAGTCGATATTTGAACACGTTAATAATTGTTTTTCCGGTTTGTTCTTTAAAAATCAACTAAAATAAGTTAAAGTTTGTTAGAGAGACTGAGAGGTAATTTGACTTTCTTAAACAAGTTTTGGTTGTGTCATCTTTTATAACCGGTGTCTTGAATATTTTCAATCCGTTGTCTTGTTATTTCTGTCAACATGATTCATTCCTAGGTAGACGTTTTTACATATTGAATTTAAATCAAAGTTTTCTAAAAGTGTTTTGTCAAACGTTTTCGTTTAGTTAAATTAATTTAAGTAGTTAAATAAAATCTTAAAAATTAAATAAATATTATTTTGGTAAGTCTTGGTTAGAGTTTTCTTAATCATAAACGTTTTCACGTGTCTTTGAGTTCGACATCCGGACTTCCTTGATGCTATACTATTTATGATCGGTACACTTGCCGGTTTTGTGTGGTTTCTATAGGATTTTCGTTTTTATAAATTTAAATCTTATTTGTGATTCGTTCTTTATTTATATTATACATTTTCACACATCAAAACCCTTCTAGTTTCGAGCAGAAATTAGGGGTGATTGTTAATAATTTCATCAAAATAGGTTAGTTACGTGTAACTGACTAGGTAGGACCTATTTAGGCATGTGTGATTCATTAGTAATATGCAAATTGGAATTTAATAATCTCAACTAACTGTTATTGGCCGAAAACAATCCTAACTTTGTTCATTGCCACTGGTGGTCCCAAATTTAAAAATTTGGCTCTCAATAGTCTTCCGTTAAAATGGTTTATTTATAGTGATGTGAGTGAATGACAGAGCAATACAGTGATATTTTTTCGTATATTTGAAAAAATATTGTTCACGTCCTTTAATTTATTAATATATTTTGAAAGTGCTTATGAGCAGATGAAAAATAAATGGTAAAGGTATAAAAAATCTTTTTAAATGAAAATGAGAGCGATTTTGTGATTTTTAGTGTAATTTTGGATTTAAAGATATGGAAAGAGATGAGAATGTTATATTTAGAGCATTCCTAGCCCTTCCACCATATTCATCTATATAATTATACTAAAAAACATTATATTTGTCTCTCCTATTCAATGAAATAATATCTTTTTATACTTTTATAATTACAGTTTTCTCTTTATTCTACCACAACCAATTCAAGAAATATTAAAAAATAAATTGGGACAAACAACTTTTCCTCAAACTTAAAAAAAAATCATTAACTTTTTTTTCTCTTTCACTCACAACCACTCTGAACAGTATTATATAATTTATAAAACATCTTACAAACTTTCAAGGGATGAGTATGGAATGCTAAGGGATTATTGTAAAACTTTTGAGTTAGATTTCTCATTATAATAATATGAGAGTTCATTATAAATTATGTGTTTTCTTTGTGTTTCTAATTACGAATTCGTTTTTCATATCGACTTTGACAACTTTCCAGACTTTGATATTTTGTACCAAGTTTTGCAAAACTGTTTTTAAAATTTACCATATATATTAGCTATTGTTTATGATTATTTGTAAAAGGTAATAAAATGGCATGAACTCTTGGTTCATCGATCTGTCCTTAGCTAGTGTACTATCTCTTTGAACATTTGCTAAAACTTATTGTACTATACAACTATTCACACTTATATATGCGTCATAGGTGTTACGCAATCACAATGGACTTAATTAATTCTACATGTTTTAAATTCCTTATTAAGAGGTCACACAATTGTGACGTTGGGCAAGAGAGTAACACAAATACACAATGTATAAACACCCTAATTATGAAGGGTATACTTATGATAATGATAAATGTATAAGGGTTAACGATGAGTTTCACAAATCTTGCGTGTTCTTGTCATTTATACATTAACTCTCATAAAAACTCTTTAATCACTGACAACACTCTTCTTAAATACCCTAATACCATTATTTTTTAAACAATTATAAAGAGAATAGATGATATGCAAATATTGAGGGTCTACTTGCATACGTACCCTACTCGATTACCAATACCTTAGTATTCTCCACCCACCATGTTGAAAAAGTTTAAAACTAAAATGAGAATAACTTGGTATACAAAATGGAGTTGCATAGTCTATAAGCATTGAACGAAAAGGTCTCGACTTGTCGAATCATGTAGCAAACGTCAAAAGCAGTGTGTCCTGGTTTTCGGATCAACATTCCAACCATTAGAACTACACTTTCATCATTGAATATTTATCCTAAATTTTAGCATTTCTCAGCGTGTTGTTCTTTTTGTCTAGTAAATAACTAATAACCTTAATTTACGTGTTTAATTATGTTATTAGCTTATCTAAACAATAATAAATAAAACAGAAAACGATGAATAAAAACCCTAAACGAGGTAACAGTGCAAAAAGGAAAATGAATAGACAAATGAAAGGACAACACACTTCTCATTTCATTTAAAATCAAATACTCGATGATCAATGTTGCCTCTTTTCCTTCTTAAAACTCATGATCCTATTAGGCTGAGGGGTGTGGGGGGCTCTAATGGGGGCGCGAGTGAGGGCTCCAGCCAATAATATTGTGACGTGTGGCAGAGAGAGAAACTGGATAAGGGGGGTGTTGGAGCCCCCGTTGGAGCCCCTGGCCCTGGTGTGAAGGGGCTCCAGCAGGGGCTCCAGCGGATTTTTTTTTTATTTTTTTATAAATATATTCAAAAAACGTATTATTAAAAAAACTCATAAATTATTAAAAAAAACACACATTAAAAAAAATACATTAATATCTAAAAATAAAATAAAAATAAAAGTACTAAAAAAAACATTATTCTTATTCTTCGGCTTGGTCTTCTTCGATCAACCTCTTTCGGATACGTTCCTTTTGCTTTTCCATTAGCATTTGATCGACCGGATTTAGGTTACTGAAGTCTCTAGTAAGGAAGTCCAAATCTCTCATTCGACTTTTTTCCTTTTAGTCATTAGAGACCACCTCCATGGTTTTGTTGAATTTATTGAGGGATTCAACAAGATTGGCGATGTTTACGGCTTCCCCCTCAGCCGGTTTTTTCCCCTTGGCGTCCCGTCCCAATGGCCGCCTCCTCGGCGGTGAAGACGTTTCCTCCCCCGCAATGTTTAGGTCGAATCCAACGCGGCAATCCGACCCGGCGGAAGTGCTATACGCTCCAGACGAACTAGTTTTAGTCCGTTTCGGCCCTACTTCCGCATCAAGGTCCGGCGCCACCAGCTCAACCCACTTGGAACACCTTTTCAACCTCTCCCACAACTTTACATCGTCCCACGTCTTCACCGTCCCATACCTCCGCAAACACTCCTGCTTCCACTCTTCGACAGTGAAATTGTAAACCGCCAAATCATCACTGCCACTTGGTCTCATACGACCGCTGTTCCTGTTGAAAAGATTAGTAAACAAGCCGACAAATTTTCTGATTTCGGACCACCGACCCGAAATCATATCGGCGTTCCGCTCTGTACTCCCAACGAGGCTATAGAACGTCTCCCTAACCTTTGTCCAAAAAATCTTGCTCTTTTGGTAGTCGGCTGCAAAATGAATAAATAAATTCGTAAGTCATTTAACTTTTTTATTTAACTTTTTTATTAAAAATCATTTTTAAAAACGTTAAAACAATCACCGCAACGCCGATCCTCAGAAATGACTATCCAAGCCCGACACAAGGCTTCCTTCTCATCCGATGACCACGGAGTGGTTTTCCGTTTCGTCCTCGGAGTCGAAGCCGGTCCCGACCCGTCCGTTGCAACTTGTTTTTTCCGGTGGACGCGTCTTCTTTGTCCCGTAGCTTCACCGTGTGATTCTTGTGTCTCCGGAACAACAAAGTTAGGAGACGGTTGTATGTTGGATGGTTGAAAGCCGGATGATTGTTGCGGCTCCGAATAAAACATCGGTTGGTCCGGTGACGACCATAAATCGTCGTCAATATAATCTGAATCTAGGTTTGGGTACCAATTTCCAGCCATGTTTTTAAAAAAAAGTTTGGAAGATGGGTTGATTTTGGGTTTTTTTTTTGAAGTTGTGATAATTGTTTTAGATGAAATGGGTTATATATAAGAAGAAAAAACTTTTTTTTTATTAAATAAGAGCCCAACGGCTCATTTTTAAGCTCCAACGGCTCTTTCACGTTTTCCCATGCCCCTTTACGCCATATTCGTCCCGCGAAGGTGCTTGCGCCTGCTTTGTTTTTCGTGCTCGCTCGCGCCCCTCTCGCGCCCCGGGGGTGTGGTGCTAGCGCTTGGGGGCGCGAGCGGAGGGGCTCTAGCGCCCCCGTTGAAGCCCCACACCCCTCAGCCTTATATGACCCTACAAGAATATAAGCCAATTATCTTCCAACAATGGTTTAGAGCCCACATAATATGCTTCTGTTCCTGTTTTTGGTTACTCTAGGCTGGAACCACTAGTTGAAATGGAACGAGCTAGCTAGTACCGTTTTGAATCACCTAGCATGATGGGAATGGTATGAAATATGGTTTAAACTATTTACCATAACGGTTTGTATATTCTATGAGTTCAAACAAACAAATCTACATGTGTATGTATAGAGAAAGAACCGAATATACAAAAACCCTACCGAGCTTAACTCTAATATAATATCGATTACTTTAACGGGTAGGAATTGATCAAAAACACCATCACAGGAATTAGGTTAAATCAGATCACAAGAACGAAACCAGACATGAAAAGGGCTAAAACGTATTTTATGATATACAAAAACGCATAAACTTCAAGTTAACATAGGATAATGTAAATGAGTTCGTGTTTAAGGTTGGGGGTGCTTCTCTAGAGTACCTTGGAGTATCCTAGAACTCCACTAATCCTGCAATGTCATATCATTTTTACCCATCAACTACTCTAAATTACCAATAAACCTCATCTTTAGTGGCGCCACTCATCCTATAAATACCATAAACCATTTTAATCTCTCTCTCTCTCTCTCTCTCTCTCTCATATCTTGTTTCATCAGTTAATAGTAGCCAGTCATGGATGTTTCAACCCCTACCTGAGCTGGTAGGGGTTGTTGTAGCCGTTAGGCAAGACTATCTCTAATGGACCCTTGAATGTCAATCCTTAACGACCCTTGGATGCCCTTACCATTGAAGAGTATCTATCCATATAAGCCTTTAGGTGGTGCCCTTGCATGAAGGTGTGGGTTTGCCTCGGTTTATGCAATGAGGTGGGCTCAATTAAAAAAATAAATGTTTTATTTACATATCGTATGTAATGGCTAGGTAAATAGATGAAAATTAAATATGTGAATAATATTTGCATGGTTAGAGATGAATTGGGGGTTCTTAAGAGTTAGTAAGGATATTATGTGGCAAATAGCATGCCATTTAAGGACGCCTTATGGGGAGCGTAGCATTGGAGATAGTATAAGGGGTTGTTTGTTTACATCTGCATAAACTATTTAGATGTAAACATCTGATTCATTCAGACTTCTTCTGACTGTTTGGTTCCAAACAGAAAAACATCTGAATGGTTAAAATTATGTCTGAATCATTCAGACTTATTGTTGTTGCTGAATGAGACAGATGCTCATTCAAATCTGACTCATTCAGATCTGAATGAACCAAACAGCCATTAAACAAAAACCGGATGAGGGTACCCGAAGATGCCATATAAACACAACATGAAATACTTGTACTAATTGACGAATTAGTGAAACCAAGGAAGACCTAACTAGAAAAAGATAAAAGAGATTCTACTATTTTGACATACAATCATGTTCATGTGCGTCCAAATAATGATTCCTTTTTTATTTCGCAGAAAACAAAGGGACAGGCCTGTTGAGTGACCTCTTCATTCATACATATAGCCACATGCAATATTATGAATTCTATGTACATATCACAGCTAGTTTGACTGGATGCAGGAAAACAGCTGGTGTTGTACTAGCTATTACTATATCACAACTTCCATCTATTTATTAAAAACTAATTCGAATGCCAAAAATATAAGCCAAGGCAAAAACATAAACCTTAATTATGTAGACTCAATCACGGACATGAACTTAGACATCAAATTAATCACACTTACAAGTGGGAACGCGATCTTCCATGATGATGATGAAGTCATATTAATTCCCGTTATAATATTGCATTAATCTAAATTCTGATGGATGACTTAATTAGAAAGAATAGCGAATGGTGTTCTTAGTTTCTAACTCTTATTATCAATACTAATCATCAATATGATCCGTTGGAAATTAAACTCTTGTATTCTCTATTAATGTATCTAAAGTAATTATTTGGGACAAGTTATATTACATTGAAAAGGTTACTCAGATGATCCATAAGACCACAATAACGTGTTATTGCCAACGTTTATACATGTACAACATGAAAAACAACTATAAGAGATGATATATAATATATGAATAATTTTGAAGGTTTACAAATATATTTTCATGTCATCCTAATTCCCAGTGCTATACACCACCACCGTACAAGCCATACACAGTAAAAGAATCTTGATTTAACTAATCTAGCTCACAAACCCTAAAATTTAACAGTATGTAGTTTGTACATATATATCTATCTGGCTGCACCAAAATCTGCATCTAGATTTACTGAAATCCTCAAATCCCATCTGCTAGCTAGTATGTGTAAGATCTAAGAGTACAAATGATGTGAGTGATGATATGACCTGATAACCCGAGTAATGGAATTATGAGTATGCTAAAGACATGAACAGAAAACAATTTTAGTGAAATAAGGCATAAGTTTTAATTATAGAGGAGGCCCTACAAACTGCCAACATCAAATTATGACTGTATCAACACCCAGAAATATTGAATAGTGAAATATGCTTTGGTGTCAAGAATGGTTTCCTTAACCACAGTAACGAAAGCTTATATATTTGTTAATAGAAAATACACATTTAGTTAAGATGTCTATATTTAATTAGTCTTAGTGGATTAGATTGGGTTGTAGTGAGCCATGATATCGTTTGTCCAAAAGAAAAAAAGTAAGTTTTTAATAGTAGTTCATGAGACCTCGAATTCCCACGTTCCAGCTTGCATTATGCCAACAAGTCCCACCCCCGACTCTAGCTGAGAAGTTGAGTCGCCCTTCTTTTTTTTAAGTCTAAATGTATTGTTGTTATAATGGATTAATGGGTCATGTATATATGTATAAGGAGTCATATTGGGGCTTAGTATGTCATATTAGATACTGTTAACATGTTAGATTATGTTGTATAACTCATGTTAAGCTATAATGACTTTCACCCATCTAAATGGTTTTATTATGGTTTTAACTAAGTTTCATGATGTGAGCGCTACCCTTCAACCTATACTGGATTCACTCTTGTTTCATATCCCAATGATTTGACTCAATTTGACGTTCTCTTTGAAGTCGTTTGTAAGACCCATATCTAGTTTAATCTTTTGTGTTTGTAACACGTATTTCGTGTATGTTATGTTTAGTTTATCTTTTGTATGTTTGGGCCAAGACCACATGTATGTGGAGCCCATTGGACCTTTTTATATGAAATGTATGTGCATGAGAATACACACTATATAATATGTTGTGTGTGTATCTCATACACAAAATAACCCTTTTAGAAATCATATCCTTAACTTTCAAACTCTCTCTTATCTCTCAACCTTCACGGCAATAAACACACACTCAAGATCCGAGTTCCTAACTAGTTGTTTCCGCAAACTAGTATAGAGGTTGATTCAAGATAACTAGTAATAGTTTTTGTGTTGTTAGATCCAGTCAAGGGACCTACATCGTTTTATATAAAACTTTATAAATTAAAATAGTTCAATAATGTTAAATTTACTATGACCGGTTATGTAAGTGATTAAAGTTGATGGGAAGTTAAACATAGATAAAATACTTTTAATTACTTTTCTACAAGTTAAATTTGAGGATACTTCTAGCTATTTTTCTGCAAGTTCTTGAAATTGGTTAATTGTTATACCTTCTTTTTTAAACACTCCGTTTATTAAGCTTTGGGACTCTTGAAAGATAAAATTTCTACAAAAAGAGGCAGTTTGGATTTTGGAATATGGTGGCAACTCACAAGTCACCAATGCCACATTGTTTTACTTTCTTGTTTCTTAGCTAGGAAACATTGAGATATATATGTGGAAAATATCTTTAATATCATTTTCCACTTTCATGTGTCGACACTTATTACTAATGGAGGCAACCCATCCTTCATTACCATAATTCATAATTCAAAAATCCAATCATTTTATCGAATTACCGATCTTTCATCCTTTGCGTTGTCACCAATGTTTTCACAGTCGGACTGGTAATCAAACAGACCATGACACCGATCCATTGTAGGATGGTCGAAGCCAAATTACAAATCACATCAAATTAATAAATTTTAAAAATATATTTAAATATTTATTACATTATATATAAATATATATTAAATTTAAAATTTTAAAATATAAAAGAACACATATTTTATTTGAAAAGTTAAAATAAAATAATGAAATGCCATTTTTATAAAAAAAGAGGTTAGAGCCATTTCTACAACGGCTATGTTCTTGCGCTCAACAACACCGATGTATCATGGTGTGCACAAGGTTATCGATTCTTGATAGATCCATTGTCTTCCTACATAAAACCGATAGGATGCAGAACTCCCCATCATGATCATTTGTTAAGGTTACATGACTTTTGTGTGATTCTTTCTCAATCATGGCCTTCAATACTTTAAACTTATTAAAGGTATCGGTTTTTGTATAAAATACACCCAACCCATTCATATAATCATCAACAATAAATAAAAATCACTTGTATGACTAGACCATTTCAGGCACTTCCGCACTTACTCATGATCAGTCACAGTGAATTTTCAGTTGTTTTAATTTTTTGTTCTTGCTAAACGTTGAATACCATTCGAATTATAGCTTTCGACAATTTTGTCGTTGAAGTTTTTTAATTCGTAAAAGTTATTGGGTGGTAATATTGTACCGTAAGAAAACACTATACATTATGACTACAAGCTTTGATAGTTTTGGAAACCCATAATCATGTGACAAAAAAAGAAACACCTTTCCTTACTTCTATAAAAGGTGTGACAACTCTCAGACCTTAAAACAACTTATAAGGCCTTATATACAATTTGATAACTAGACATCTAGTTTTCACATCTACTTTAAACGGATGTAGAAAACAGCTGGTCAGCAACTACTAGTGCTATATAATCTAGCACAACGTAGTACAAACCCCTCATAAATTCTTGGCTCAACAATCCAATAAGTCTCTTACCCATAACTTCTCTCCACACTTACATTAGTTTGCTACAAGAAACAAACCATAAACACAAGCCTTATGAAGATGTTTAAATCTTTAGGGTTTTGAAAGAAATTAAGTAGAGAAAGGAGCTCCCTCGGTCCATTCCGAGACAACCTTAACGGCTAATTGCTCAACTGCTGAGTCATTGGTTCAACAACGCATTCTAATTGGTAGGATGAATGTGCTCTTGATCCAATGAAGCAGGAGTTGGAAGCTTAGCCGTTGGTGTCACGCTTGGACTGAAGGGAGCTCCCTACTTTGCTTTGTCATTTTATTTTATTGCTATTTTAATAAATAATAGTTCAAGATTTACTTTACAATGTTTAATAAACTTGTAAAATGTGTCCTTTTGCTGGTCGCATTACTGATTCTTCCAATGTTACTAATTAATTATTTCATTTTATATTTTATGTTTGATAGAGTAGTTAGTTAAAGGACGATGGTAAAGCTTATTAATCTAAAGCTTGGGCTCGACTTGTGAGTAGATGAGGACTCGGAAGACACAGTAAAAGTGGAAACAGTGGTGGTGGGGGTGGTAAATTAAGCTTAGCTAGCAGTGTATAGTTTCGGTAAGACCGGTAAGTTGTAGACTTTTAGTTCATTCTTTAATTATTCTTTTAGTTTTGTGACTCTTGTCTTCAACCGAGTTATAAAGAAAAACAAATATAACCTAATGTAACTGAAAAAATATGTTAGTAATTAAAACAAAGTAAATTGTTATTATTTGTCCAAGTTATATGTAAGCTTAAACCCTAAATTTGTTTTTGCATTGTTGCTAATGATATTTGAAATAATTATAAGCCTGTAAATCAATCATATATACACACTGACCAATGGGGTGAGTGGTCTATTGGCAAAGCCAAAGCCTTTAAACACTTGAGTTTGGGAGGGGAGATTCTCGGTTCAAGTCTCACACACGACAAGGATTAAAGGAAATTCACCGTTCAAAAAAAAATCATACACACACTGAATGAATCTCCTGTAGATTTAGGGGGTGTTTTGGATTCTTTAATTTGCCTCCTTATGACTTATGGTGAACTCATAAGTTTCACTTATAGGTTCCAAAGTTGTAACTTATCCAACTTCTCTACTCACATCATAAGCACACCCAAAAAGTTAAAAAGTCATTAGGATTTCAAAATAAGGATCCCAAACACCCCCTTAGTGACCTTAACATTTGTTTTTCTTTGTGAATGTTGTATAATTGGAATAATTTTGTTGAAGTAAGCAACCATATTATGGAGAAGAAGATCAAAAGGATTCGGAGTCAAATGAATATGCTACAAACTCTTATGTTAGCCAATTGTTGTGGCCTTGTGTTCAAAGTTGATGAGTCTAAAATTCTTGAGATTGTTTCAAGATATGGGATCTGCCATGGAATTGAAAAACAAGAATTTATGCAAGAATTTTGGGATCTGCCATGGATTGAGTCCATGAAGATTAAAGATATTTACTATTTAGAATCTTTACATTTTTCAAAGACTGTATGTTTTCATAACATAAACCTGCCTACCAAAAAACACATGTACACTTTATGATTTCTTGTTCTTTTAAAGAGAATTGCTCACTTTTAAAAAGTTACCATTTATTAAGTTTGATATTTCTCTTTTGGTAATGTGTGCATAATCGGTCATGTGTGAAATTGTGATGCGTCGGGCTAGTAGGCTACCAAGTACTTGTTATTATAATGTATTGTCCACATATTAAAACCATGTAGAAAAGGATAGGAGAGAAAGAGACGATGAGTGTGGGCGGCCCAAAACTTTCTTGGTATGAGTCAAGACATTAAGCCCAATATGCGGTCACGTCATCAAAAATAGTGGGTTCGATACTAAAACCCAAAACACTATAATTTCCAATAATTTTGTCCCAAAACCATTTTTGTTATGAGATCATAAATATTATTTTACTTATACTTAAATCCTTCTAAAAGAGTTAAACCCAATATCTATGAAACCTGCTAATAAAACACCCACTTTTAAAATTCAGACACCCTTCGTATATATGACTCATATATCTTACGCGAGTTGTTTAGACTTCCGTGCTCTAACATCAACCAGTTTTTCGGAAAAGGTGTTTGAACAGATTCTTAAACTAGTCGTACGACTTATACGAGATGATGCTGATATTTATACGAGTAGTATAGCCTATACTACTTGTTTACTACCATACACCCTCTAGACGACTAGTACGTATAGCCTATACGAGTCGTTTTGGATACATACTAGCTTTTCAGATAGTGTTTGACTAGACTCAAGACTTATACGAGTAGTATAATCTATAATGACTCGTTTGTTTGTACACCGACATTGTACCGGCTCTGAAAGAGCACGTGTATGACTAGTTTTATATGAGTGGCATAAATTATACGACTCGTACAAACAGAGTAATAATTTCATACGTACCAAGATTCTCACGGGTTCACGTGATGAAAATTATTTGACACGTTATAATATTCTATAAGTTATTTGACACGATATAATATTCTCTAAGTTATTTGACACGAAACAAGATTCCACCGTTAATTATATGACATGACATAATCAGGGGCGAAGTTTACTTAGGGCCTAGGGTGGCCCCGCCCCCTGTTTTATTACGCAATAATGTAAATTTACATATTTTCGTTCGAAATTTTTTATACATAGTGTAAATTTAGCTGTTTTCGACTAAAAATTTGAGCCTAACCCCCTCGCTTGTGAAATTATGTATACATTTTGAGTTCCCGTGGTCCTTAATCCAAGCTTCGCCACTGATAGACATAATATTCTAACAAATAATATATATATATATATATATATATATATATATATATATATATATATATATATATATATGGGATATTGGTTTTTAATACTCCCAACTTTCACCTGTTGGTCGATATCACTCCCAACTTTCGTTTTGTTACCCACCACTCCCAACTTTAACCATATTTGTTTTTGTCACTCCCTCACTAACTGAAGACTAACGACGTTAGTGACGATACTGACGTGGCTTTTTTTAATGACATGGCATGCCTACTTGGAAATTACTCTTCCTTTCAAATTGTTATGCATATACCCTAATCGAACACCTCGAGTAGCATCTATAGGGTGTAAACCCTAAATCACACAATAGCTTAAATACCTCCCCAAATCCCCCAAATCAAGCAATGAATCCTCTAATTCTTCTTTACCATATAACTATCATCATCAATTTACGACGCCATAAGCTCTAACGGTCTCCTAATCGATCCGACTTAGCCTCCGGCAACCCCCCCCCAATGAGTGAAGATGGTGGCGGTGAATGGCAGTAGGTTTTTTGCGGTGGTCAGGATGGAGAAATGGTTTTAAGTGGTGGCAGTTAGTTACTAGAGATTATGGTGGTTCCGATTGTTCAAGTTTTCAATTACTTTGACGAGAACGAAGATGGAAAGATATCAGTTGTGGAACTGTGGAGCAGGCTGCAGTTGTCCGACAAGGAGGCGTAGATGGTGTGAGTCTGCCGAATGCAAACGAAGATGGAGCGTTAGGGTTGGGTGATTTTGAGAAGATGATGAAGACGATGACATGAGACTTGATGTTAATGGTGATGGGTGAAGAACAAATTCAGATCCAGGTGAGTGATTCCACTCTATGTTATAATTATTTGATCTGAATTTGATTAGTTGTAGTTGTTGGTGGAGATGGGCGGTGGACAGTGGTGGAGATGGCTGGTGGGTGATGGTGATTATGTGTGAAAAAGAAAGATGAGCTGGTAGGTGGGACCCACGAGTTTTTTAAAAACTGCCACATAAGCATGCCACGTCATAAAAAAGCCACATCAGCAAAAAAAAAAAAACTAACGTCGTTAGTATTCCGTTAGTGAGGGAGTGACAAAAACAAATATGGTTAAAGTTGGGAGTGATGAGTACCAAAGTGAAAGTTGAAAGTGTTTTCAACCAATGGGAAAAACTTGGGAGTATTAAAAACCAATACTCCTATATATATATATATATAGAGAGAGAGAGAGAGAGAGAAAGAGAGAGAGAGACGATTGTGGATTTCGGTCTACAGCTGTTGCTCTAGGTCGTCCTGAAGACGACTGGATGCATATACAATATGAACCTATACAAGAAATGATGAGTAATTGGAATGTGTACATTCATGTATTCGGTGATGTTCGTTGTAATATAGTATTTAATCCCTACATTGGTCAAGTTATAGAATGGCTCCACGAGAACGATAGATGGATATGTCGTCAACAACTTTTATGATCGCTAATAGGTATGGAGTGATCGTCCACGCATTGTCAGCAGATGAACGTAACAGTTCTACAATTTTCCCATTGTTATATCGTCCTCAGAAAATCCTAGATCATGTTGCCATTTCCATTCTACATGTATTTGTGGTTGTTAAGTTTGAAGGGATAAACCCGATGTCGTCCGTTAATTATTACTGAAAACATTCCAGACATTAAATGGTATAAGGTTATGAAGACTTGTATCGGCTGCACGTAAAAATGTTTACACATGAGCAAACAGAACGCCAAACTGATTATGTGGACTTAGGATGTTGTGTGTTGTATTTTAATAACGTTGTATATCAACTTTTTTCAATATGTTGTATTTAATTTGATTAAAATTATATGTCAAATATAAATATTAAACATAAAAACCTACAATGACAACAACAATGACATTGAAAATTAGGTTGCAAATCATTACATCAGAATCTGGTTAAAATTGGTTTGCCTACCATTACATCATACATAAAACCATTACCTATAAAAATAACCGCGTCACTAATTGTTATTTTGTATGTATGTGGTATGTTATGTTATGTGGAATTGTTACTATATTGTTATATGGTATTGTTACTATACTGGCTTGTGGTTTATACGCGCAGTTATAAATTTAAAAATAAGTTTATCTTGCCGATTTGGAAGCTGGTTTAGAAAAAAAAATTCTTTAATATCTTCTTTGTCCCTTTGGTGCGCGATCTGGAAAAAATAAGGGTTTAGAAGATGGAGTATGTAAGATTGATATAAAGATGTTGGCATATATGAAGCATGTATTTATAGCCCTTATTTCTAACGACTATATTTCTCCACACACCAACTAAACCAGTCCTAGAACCTTATACGATAACTATAGGTGGTGTTTGTGTGTCTGGATGGTGGGTCATGTTGTCAGTATAGCATAACTGAACACCTTGTTGACACCACCCCAATTTCCTCATTATAAATTATTACATCTATTAACTTTTGGTTTCACTACATTTCACCCATCTTCATTTCTCTTCTTCTTAACTTATTTTCTTTCCTAATTATATCCTATGTCATCACCTAACGATGGATATAACTACCCAGGAGATATTTATCCAAAATCCTGGCGTATAAGATGTGTAAGCCGAGGCGATGAAGATTATGATCACGTAGTTAGTATGACCCATGAATTGTACGCTGATAGACCATGGTACTTTAATTTGAAGATCTACCACTATGGTCATTTTATAGCTTTGTCAAGAAGGATATACGTCATCGGTGCCATAAATTATGTGGACTTCCTACAAATTCATAACTTCAAAGTCTTTGATATGAATTTAATAATGCCAAACTTTGAGAATCAAAACACCAACAATGTGTGGTTCTATTTAAAACATCGACGGGTGATCTGGATACATGATTACTTCCATTGAGTCATGCAGAAGACATTGCCCGTTTAACATCATACATTTGTTCACGGGGTCCATGAGATTAGCTTGAACGTGGTGCAAGAAGAATTAGCAGTGGCTATCAGAACAGATCGAATGACGACTTATAGAAGGCCGGTTCTCGAGACGCTCCCGTTGTTCGATTAGAATACGTTAAAACCATGTATTTGTCATCTTTAATTATGTTAACTAATTTAATGATATAATGTTTATTTTTATTTATGTTTATTTATATTAGTGTTTGTGTTTTCTAGCGTATTGTAAATTTAAAAAGAAAAATAAGATACAGACTTAAAATATAAAAGTTTATTTTTTTTATAACTAGTATCGTTTTTTCATAAAAAAATAATTTAAAAATAAACAATTAATATCTAGTTCGGTAAAAGGAAGCTATAAATGAACTTAGAATGTTGTAGGGTATTCCAGATGTTCAATGGGCCGAAAAATAATTGATTTCTTAGTTAGTTATAAGAAAAATATGATAATATATATATATATATATATATAAAAGTTGTAGCATAAGTGTTTTTATAGTGAGAATTTCTAGTGTTTAATAGTTTAAGTCCTATAGCCAATACTACTTGTATTTGCGTTTGAAAAAAAAAAGTAATTTTATCTATTACAAATTAATGCTAATAATGTCGGCAGAAAATTTTTTTAAAATTCATCTCGTATAGCCCATATAACTCGTATGGGACGTACTCGTATATGAAAGTTCAAATCGTGTCGTATAACCCATACAACTAGTATAGGCATCCACTTGTATTGGCCTTCTCATATTAACTGGACAACAAATACTGACAAAAAGCTGTCACATATAAGAGTAATATGAGCTATACGACTAGTATATGTGGGTCAGGGTGTCTAAACAGAAAAATGGGTGTCTGAACAGAGAAGCATTAGACCATGTGTAGGTGGCAACCTTTTGTGGCTCCGTTGTGTGGAAAGTCGATTCATACATTTTTCTTTCGATGATCAAGCATGCAAAGCAACTGACAATGCGCACGCAAAACTTTCCACACTTATACGTTTTGTGACACATGCCGGTTCAGTCAGCATTGGAGAATTTTGTAAAAAGTGACGTAGTGGTAAAAAAAACTCATAACTCTCATGCAATCATTATACCATCTCTCTCTCTCTCTCTCTCTCTCTCTCTCTCTCACACACACACACACACAAAACGCATCCCCTTGTACATAATTTTGAAACCCATAACTTTAAGGGGGACACTATAATGAAGAGTTATGGTCCATATCTTTACCCATAACTCTCCCACTACACATGACTCTCCCACTACACATGACCTTAGCATCAAGGTTAATATTGAAAATTCTAATTAAAGATAACCATGTATTATGCTAAGATGAAAGAATGACCACTCATCTAGCAATTTTCATCAATATAGTCGAGTAAAAATGCAACCAAGATTTAGTAATTATTTATCTCATGAGGTTTTCTGGCTACCGCTCAACTTTTTTGGCTAAGTACAACGTTTGTGCAAACACTTTTTTTTCTTTGTTGTATGTATTGAATACCCCTACACAAATATTATGATAACCTTAAAGGACATATTTTTCTGGCTCCGTTAAAACACGTGAATTTTTAGAGTCATCATGGTTTTCCATTCAAACAACACAATAAATGTGTCTTCTAGGCATCAAGAACTTAAATTAATATATATACATATATTAAAGTTATCCACACCTCATAAACGTGATACCTAAAATCAATCCAATAATGATAAACGGGGTCAAATGTCACATGCCACAAATGCCACACTCACACTATTATGGATATGCTCCAACAACTTTGTAACTATAACACAAACATGTCTTCCAATATAAAAAAATGTATTTGCAATTTGTAAATGTAGAAGTGATTATGGCACATGGGCCACCCACCGGCGCCGGAATCTTAAAGATAATGTAACATATTGAAGAAAAATGGTTCCCAAATGGATAAAAGCACCCATGATGATACGAAGTGAATTAATACCTTTAGACTTCATAAAAAAAAAACATTTTTTTTTTGTTATCTTATATAGTAGTAAAGAAACGTTTAGGGAGGTGGGGACGCCTGCGGGTACCCAAGATACGGGTAATGTATGGTGGTGAAATCGGGTACCCAAAACGGGTACTGCTACATGATGGCAACTAGCTGTTGGTTTTGTGATTTTAATTAAATAAAACATATGTCCTTATTGCCTTATAAATACATAATTTATCTCACTATTATTTTTCAAACGCACTCTCAACAACCATCTACTCTATTCAAACATATGTTCACGATTTTTATTTTCTAAACGATGAAAATGCAGATCACCGATTTCGATTTGATCTAGTGGCTCACCTTCAAACTTTTGATCTGTTGTACCTTGACATAAACGAGGATGAGTAGTTTTTTTTATTTATGTTATCCCAATGTTTATTATTTGAATCATGTAAATTTTTTAATTTAAATAAATGTTTAGTTATTATTGTGTGTTAAATTGTTTATTTTTTGTGTTTCTAAAATTAAAATAAAAAAAATTGAGAGGGTACTTGGTTTAAAAGGGTTTGAGATCCTTGATAATGGAAAAGAGTACATATTATGTAAACAGTTAGTCCTTTTATTTTATCTTATACATTATTACATTCGTCTCATTAAAAATGTCATGGTTTAAAAAACACAAAGTTCAATGCACTACAAGAAAAAAGGTCTTCCATGATATGCGCACAATGACACGCGTTGATTTATGACGCGCAATTGTGCAAGTCATTAAAAAATGTCATATTTTTTGAATATTAGAAGACTCATGACACTCAATTTTGAACGTCATAAACAAGTGTCATAAATTCCAAAAATAAGTTTGTGTGTCGTATATGCGTGTCATTTTCACTCTAAATTAAAAATTCAAACCCCTAACCCATTTGACCTAAATACCAAAAACCATGGCTCTTCTCTCAAAACATCACAACCTGTTTCTCTTAGAACACCACCACCGGCCACAAACTCCATCAACACCACGAACGCCATCCCCACCACCAGCCACGAACACCATCACCACCACGACATCTTCTCCATCTCCAACAATTTCGTTTCTAATTCTTCAAGCCTCTCGTGTTCGTTGAGTTTTGATCGCGATGGGGAGTTTTTTGCAACAACGGGTGTTAATAAAAAGATTAAAGTTTTCGAATATCAATCGGTTTTGAACTCCAATCGAGACATCCACTTTCCGCTTATTGAAATACCAACAAGGTCAAAGATAAGTAGTGTTTGTTGGAATAGTTACATCAAAAGCCAGTGTGTTTGGAGTAATTTTGAAGGTGTCGTGCAGGTATTTGTGAATAAATGGGTTGATTTTGGTAGTTTTATTTCAAACGGGTCAAATTAAAAAGTTAGCAAAATGTTGGGTAGTTTTTATCTCAAACGGGTATAATGGGTTGATTTGGGTAGATTTTATCCTAAACAGGTCAAATTAAGAAGCTAGCAAAATGGGTTGATTTGGGCAGTTTGCACCTCAAACGGGTCAAATAAAAAAAAAAGCAAGAAGGGAATTGGTCAGCAGGTAATCAGTGAACACCATCACCACCACGACATCTTTTCTCAACGGGGCACCACCACGACATCTTTTCTCAACGGGGCACCACCACTGTTGCACCTCCTCGACAGACTTTTGCAGCAAGCACCCTCAAATTTCAGCAACCAATTCTAAAACTTTTGGTTAGTATGAACTGATTTACACTTAATATTAACTAATTTGTATGTGTGTAGGTAGATTTGTGTTTAATATGAACTGATATGTATGTGTGTAGGTTGATTTGTGCTTTATATGAACGGATTTGTACGTGTGTTGGCAGATTCCGTTGGTTAAGCTAATTTGGTTTGATTACTCTTGAGTTATGCATTGACTTCGACTTGGGCAACAATGGTAACATGTTGAGCTCATCTGATGGTATACATTTCCTGCCATTCAATACAATAACACTATTAGCAATAATCCCATTTATAATGTTATTTAATATGTCATTATTTTATACCATTGTATGCTCCTTCAAATCATGGAAGCTGCCATAAATGAATCAGTAGGATATCTTCATACATAGATAGCTGCAGAATTCGTAATAGGTTTTCCTAATTTTTTTTCTTTCTAATGCAATATATAAGTGGATACAATTAACACATGATATTACCTATCAGTCCTATTCTTTTCCATCTTTTAAAGTCTTTAGTCTTAGATTCATTTAACCAATAACACAAAAAATAAAAAAAAACCCAAATTATACCATTTGTTGATTTCTCTTAATTGTTAAATTCATATAACTAATGGTTTGCGCATTTGGTTCCTTCATGAATGACTTTTTATAATTTGTTTTGTGTATAAGGTATATCATATATCTATATGTTCTTATCAAATACATAATACTTGAATCTAGAAAGGAGAAATATGCCAAGCTTTGTTACTTCATTTTCTAGATTCCTACAGTTTAATTTGACTACCATGTGATAATGACTTTGACTTAAATTTATTCTTTTATCAATTAAACTTGCTGCAAAAAACTTTGGTTTGACCAAGGTTGTGAATCCAAAAGAGCATGAGAAAACATTGCGGCAGGCATTGGCGACGTTTCCATAATGAAGGCTTCTTTGGAGTGTTGTCACAATTCACAAGGTAAGTTGTGCTATAAGTTCTTGTTTGTATACATTTTTTCATATATTTCTTTCTAATTCAAATTCCTGATATATTATGAAATTTGATAAGAACTCGTTACTTTTGATTTGTGAGTTTTACAGGATAGCGAATTCATATGAACTTGTGATTTGATATGAACTTTAGGTCTTTAGTAGATTTAAACTTCATGAAGGCGGTCAGTGATGAAGGACTTGAAACACCCGTCAATAACAATTTAAGTGTAACATGTTTGACTTTAAGTTAGGTTTATAGTGGTTTGTATTGACCCATTTCGTTTTGTCCTCACCACATTTTTAAAATTTTTTTGTTTAATGATCTTCTCAGATTAAGGGAGGCATAGATGAATGCGGGGAGGCGGGTATTGATGGAATTTGAGAAAAATGGTCAATTTATGTGCCACGGTTTATGTTCCGTTGGTGTATTTTGTATTGATAATTAACCAATATTTTTGTTAACTTGGGAATCTTTGTAATATTGACGTAGAAACTCTATTTATTAAATGAAATGGATAATTTAGTTATATTTGTATTTTATGTTGTTTTGCCATGAAAATTTAATTATTGTCATTAATGTATAAATTAGTAGTAATTATGCAAGAAGAAATAAAAATATATTATTTTAAAAAAATATGTTGATGACGCGCATAAATGCATGTCATATATTATGGTCATAAACGTGTGTCACAAATGCATGTCATTAGTGTGTGTCATTAAATATGACATGCCAGATGCGTGTCATGTTCAATTTATGACGGGGCTTCAATTACTGCCCCCTTTAATGACACGCAATGCGTGTCATTGAAGGCTTTTTTTCTAATAGTGATGTAGATTGAATGATTATTTTTTTATCAAATGACAATAATGTCCTTAAAATTGGTCAATCAATATTGTGTATTAATGGTAGTTGTTTGTGTTTAAGGATAAACTTGAAAACTGGCTAATAAATTTTGAAAGTAAACATTTATAACATGACAAATAAAAAAAATATAAACTTTTAATGTGACAGAGAGAATATATATTAAATAAATCAATATATCTACTATTATAATAAATAAAAATAATTGTTGAACCACATTAACCCTAATTGGCCTAATATTTTGCCAAGTGGCACCCTATTTTTGAAAATTTAGGTCATAAATATTTATAATTAAATTAAAATAAGGAAATTAAAACCTTCCATATAGACAACTAAATGTATTCATTGATTTTTGAAATATTTCTTCTATGAAAAAAAAATTTCATTATTAATTAATAATTAGTGATTTCCTTTAAGTTGTGTATCACTAATTACGTAGACAACTAATAATCTAATATATTATGCAGTAGCTATTAGTTACCGTAAATTTGTTTATTTCCATTAGTGATTGGTGATTTCCGTCAGTAACAACGAAAACTAAATTTCTTTGGTCTCCTTCATTCCTTAGCACTAAACACCTTTATTTGATAGTGTTCGTACTCACAAACACACATGAGGCGACTTTCATAGCTCTGCTCCTCCTCAATCAATTTACCTTATATATACAACAAGTCCTACATCCAATTATGTATTTTAGATTACGCATCATATATTAATATTGTAATCTTCGCACTTTTAAGCATATGTGAATTACATGTATATCAACTAGGTGTCTTCTTGGTTGACTTTAAACCCATTAAACCGTCCAAACTTACCATCTTGAAATGAACTTCGCCTTTAAATCAATTACTTATGTTTATATAATGTTATACATATATTATATACTTTGGGTTACAAACATCATATTACACGTTTTCATATAAAATTTACATGTACCTATTGGATTATAACTTTTTTATATCTCCCCTAAAAAACATGCAGGAACTATTTCATTATCTAAATAAATATATAAAATAAAATTTAATTAGGCTTTAAATTAGAATATTAAAATGAAGTTGTTTTATAGGAAACGACAGTTCGTCACTGATACAATAAACATAAAGGTGGTACCCCATTAAAAGTTGTGTAAAATTATGACCAACGATTTGGTTTATGATTTTTATAATTATGGGTCGTATAAACCAAACCGGACTGTAGGAGGTGATTGGTCAATTTCAATTTTCTTCATGTTGTTTACGCTTTAAATTCATCGTTAATGTTTTTATTATACTTCTACCATTCATATGATTCCTTTTTATAAATGTATTTGTTTTGTCAAATGATAAGGCAATGTCTAAAAGATCAAAAACTCATCTTATAAATTCGGAGAACGATGTTTCTAACAGGAGTTATACAACAAAGTATCATTCGTTTACATGCGTATAATTAAATTTTAGGGGATACGTATTTATTTTATATTACAACTAACATATACAGACCCGTTGTCATATATTTCAAATGGTATTCCATTATTATTTAATTTAACTTGAATTTAATTTGAAATATAAAAAAATTAATTTACTAAACACATTTGTTTTAGTTCCATCTAAATAGTTGTCTTTCGTACAATTTTAATATGAACGCCTATTCCGGTGCCGTCGAAAAAAGAAAACAATGAAAACTCGTCCTTAATATAATAAACAAAAATATAGTTATGCCACTTGACACCTAATATGACCATCTTTGTGTCACTTGGCACTAGGGATGAGCAAAATCGGGACCGGTACCGATTTGGTACCGTCAGTACCGAATCGGTACCAAAGTTTTAGGTTTCGGGATCGGTACGGTACCGGTACCGGTATTTCCCGATTTTTTACCTTCGGTACCGGTATAATCCCTGTACCGTCCCGGTACAGGTACCGAACCGAATATTTCGGTACCGGTACCGGTACCAAGAATTAGGGATTTTCGGGATCAGGACCGGTCGGTACCGGTATTTCCCGATTTTTTACCTCCGGTACCGGTATAATCCCGGTACCGGGACGGTACTGGTACCGAACCGAATATTTCGGTACCGGTACCGGTACCAAGAATTAGAGATTTTCGGGATCTGGATATTCGGGATCGGGACCGGTCGGTACCGGTCCGGTACCATGCTCATCCCTACTTGGCACTTCAAGGTTCAAAATAAAACTATATTCCATCTCATATTGCTCCAATGAGAAATCAAGAAGAAAACAAACATTTATAAAAGACAAGGTAGTGCATCCGACTTATTATTATTATTATTATTATTATTATTATCACTAGGCGGTGGATGAACTATTGTGTACATCTACTCAGTTTTAAAATTATTAATGTTATCTCGGTTGTTGTTTTCGGTTTGAAAGCTGGTTTGGGAACAACCAACCATTTTTTTATTTTTTTAGTTGGACATTATGGTCCAGTTTTTAAACATTCTTTTTATTTCAAATGGGTTAAAATATTAAATAAGTTGAATTTTATTTGTAACAAAAATAAAAAAAAAATATTTGGATATTTATGAATTTCCGAAATGTATATATATTTTTTCATATTGTTTAATATGTACCGTATAATACATATTTATATAAACAATTTAACACATTTTTTGTATTTCTTATAATGTCGTCAGTTGAATAAATTTATTAATTTATTCCAACCCGTGTTGCACATGAGTACATAACCTAGTATATATTAAAGAAACACTTATGTGATCAACAAGAGTATTAAGTATCACATCATGCAGTCCTTTTATTACAAAGTTGACTTGACAAATAAATAAATCAATTACAGAAGATAAAACAACACTCTTATACGTATACAGGCGGGTTAGAATTAACATGTGCGAGGCCTCCGAACACATAAAAAAAAGCATGTAGTTTTCCCAGTTATAATTACACGTGAAGTAAAATAATTATATGATCAATCGCTACGCATAAACTTAAATAATTACAAATAAATATAAATAGTAACTTGTTAAAATAATTCATTACGCAATTTATATCAATATCAATAACAATGCAAACTACATTTGATCATTCTTACGGTTTGTACGTTAATAATATTTAAACATATTCGTACGCCCGAATAACTATGTCACTTGTTTTAACATCCCGAAACCAAGGTTACCAACCACCCGATAACCGTCACACCCGCCACCAACCCACCAAATGCCAGAACCACCGCCAGTCCCAGCGCCACACTCGGCCTACTCTCCATCAAAAACCTCTGGAAAACCGCAACAACTTCATAAACATCCGCATAATATCCACCACTATAAGTGTATGTCTTCTCCCACTCCATCCAATCATCCGGCAACCGATAATATTCGTCATCTTCACACTTCATCTTCCGAATCCTTTCTCTCATAACAATCATATTCTCGTCCACTATTTTCCCATTAAAACCATCTTTATTGTGGTACACAAATGTTACATGGCTTTTGTTTTTATTTTTATGATGGTTGATGATAACACTTCTCGGGTTACGAATTCTCCCGAAGAATGTAACTCCGGGATGTGTTAAGTGTAAGAAGGTTGATGTATGCATTTGTTTTGTAATAATATTTGAATGCATGTTAGATTGCTAGCCTTCAAATGATGGTATTTAAATAAGGTAATAAATAGCGGACGGTGCATAATTAGTAATTACTAGTTGGGTCTTGGTGTGGGTCTTTGGTCGGAGAAATTGACTTTCATTTTATGATGATTTTTATTATTAATTACTACATGTTGGTATTAATCTAATATGGTTATGCCAAGGAAAAAGGTCCAATACAATAATGTCTTAACATACATTACGTATATGAATCTATTTTTTCACGAATCGATTCATGAAATCACATCTAAAGAACTCGGAATCATCAATACATATCCAATCAATCATTGGTTCACCGAAAAAAACAATTTTGGATGGTTAATCGATCAATTTTTCAATTTTTTCACAAAGACCGTTTTTGAGCGTTTTAGGTTTTTGCCTTTGAGCGTCTCGCGTACCTACTGTATGTTAAGGCATTAACGTACAGTAACTGCAACCTATACATGTATGTAAACCAGTCCAGTTAAATGAGTTAATATAGCTTGTTTATTTTGATGAGCTTGTTTAAATGTTGAACTCAAGTTCGGTTTGTAAAAAGCATGAGTCAGCTCGTAGCTCTTCAACCAGCTCGTATATTTTAAATATTATTATCATTATTATTATTGTTATTATTATTATTATTATTATTATTATTATTATCTTACACATATATAAATTATTTTTAAAGTACACACATATAATACAAAATTTATAATTTATTTATACAAAAGTTTTAAGTTATAATTAATTTCATTTTTAGTTAATATATTAAAATCTATGTTTCTATTTAAATTAGTCAAATGAGCAAACCAATGAGCCAATTGACAAGTAAGCTTACTTTCGCTTGGGCTCGGCTTGGTCTTTGAGTACATTGAAAGAAACAGATTTTGAACAAGCTTTTTTGAGTGAGTTTCGAGCCACTATAATTCTGAATAAACTACATTATTAAGTGTAATAAGATGGTTATTTTGCTTGAATAATTGCATATTATGCTAATTGAATAAATACATGTAAAAAAGATAATTAGTTGGTTGTTTCTTGTAGTATGTATATCTATATGCTTATTTGTTCTCATATGCTTTTAAAATTACAAGATACAACGTGATCCTTACAAATTACCAAACCGGCCCGACCCCATTTCTAAAGATAATTTCAACTTTTCGTTCTTTGCTAAAGACGTATTGAAAGCAGTGACGAAGCTTGGACACGAATGTCGGAGGCGGACTCAAAATGTATTATAAAAATCATAAACGACGGGGGCCGGGGTCAAACTTTTGGCCGAAAACAGGTAAAATTACACTACATATAAAAATTTTTAGGCAAAAAACAACTAAATTTACACTAACGCGTGAAAAAACAGGGGGGGCCCTGGCCCTTGATATCCTTCGCCCCTGATTGAAAGTAAAGGAGGATCCGGATTTATGTTGTCGGCTAAAGCAGGAAAGGATGAGCCGGTTTGGTTTAAGCGGTCATTTGACTGGCCACACTGATTTGGGTTCATATGTTTTCGAATCTTGGAGTTCGGTTGACTTGCATGGTTCAAAAGGGTGTCGGGCCAATGAGCTTTAGCCCAACACTTGGAGGGAAAGTGAAGATTCGGAATGGAAGCCGCAAGGTTTTAAGTTCGATCTGATCTCAACCCGGTTTTACTGTAGTGTAATGGCGAATATTGGACTAAGACACTGGAGGCGGAACTCAAAATGTATTAAAAATCTCATAAATCATTAACCAGGAGAGGGGGGGGGCTCAAATTTTTGAACGAAAACGTCTAAATTTACACTACGTATAACATATTTCAGGTGAAAACTAATTCGCAAAAGAACAGAGGGGTTCGGGCCCACCCCAGCCCTCACTATACTTCGCCACTGCTGTAGTGGGCCTTTGGGCGACGGGTTTTTCCCGAACAAAATATACTGGGCTTAGGCTACCTAGCGCTCTATGCGATAGCAGGGGTATAGGCCGCCTTTTGTCATTGGGTTACCCCGGATAGTCAGGTTTTATTCGATGGTCATTCAAAATGAAAAAGTCAGAAAAACCTCAGCCATAAAGGATTCTTCCATGCATCTTATTCGTTACAATTGCTTCATGAAATCCAAACTCACCTCACTATAAGCATGCAAGGCTAATTTACCCATGATCACAATCGATCGAATCTAACATTTGTTTTACAAATGTATTTAAGTTGACATTTTTTTAACGTGTACTAGATGTGGATATGTTTTTATTATTTGAACTATTTGGTGTCTTTAAGAAGTTTATGTGTATAAACCAAGTGTACGATTAGAGTCAATTAGGATGTGTCTATGTAGCTTACTGGTATGATTAATTGCTACTACACATGGTGCTATCAAATTCAAACCTAAATATGTTCGCTTGCTCAAAACGAGATGAGAAAGTTATCAAGCCCGAGATCAAGCCATGTATGAGAGTATTGTTTACGCTTGTCAAGTTTGATTTAAGGTTTGCCTTTTTATTAATTAATTGCATATTGCACGTACAACCGAGTTTAATCTAAGCTTAGGCTTGTTTAACTTTAATGTAGTGTACATGAGCTCGAGTCAAACTTATTCAAACCCTCAACCCTAGGTCTGTAAGCGGACCTAACTGGACCGGACGAGGCCTTGATCGTGTTCATTCGTGAAGCTTTTGCCTGGCAAACGAACGGTTCACGAACACTCTACCGAACGAAAATCCTTTTTTTTTTGTTCGTTCATTAAGGAATCGATTTTGTCCATATCCGTCCGTTAGTATCATAAACTGACTCTAATGAACAACCGAACACTAACGGAGAAACAAACACTAAACGTTAATGAACAAACAAAAATAAACATATCAAAATACTTAACATAAACACTAATTGTTTTACACAACATCATCATCATCATCATCGTACTCAGTATATCCCACCAATAGCAATGCTATGGTAGGGTCTGAGGAGGGTAAGATGTAGACAGCCTTACCTCTATCCCATAGGGATAGAGAGGCTGCTTCCGGTGAGACCCCCGGCTCGATAGTAGTTTTGAATCAAGCCTTGGACATAAGACACATAACCCTCAATCATCGGGACACCGGCTGATTGGTGCATGTGCCCTTGTCTTTCGGCTATCAACGCCACCACATGATGCCTGATTAACCTTCCGCCACTTTTAACGTTATTTTCACGTGATTAGTAAAATAACGTCAAAATTAGTGCAATTTTACTTTTGCCCACCCAAGGGTTCACACATATATACATTATATGTGCGCACCGCAAGCAGGGCGTTTAATTGTTTTACACAACATAATATCCAAAAATATTTAACACTTAACAAAGTAACTATTTACATAGCCATATCAGAATAATGTTTTTGAGTTCAACATACACTTAACACTATTAAACGGACGTTACCAGATTTCACGAACGCGACCTTCCAACAAACTACAAACAGTAAAAAACTTTCTAACAACTTTTGGCGCCAAAATTAGAAACCTTCATTTCAATCCCATTCAATAACCATTAATTCCAACAAACTCCAAACCCTAACCAGCTTCACAAGCTTAATTACTCATCAATGGCGACTAAACTAATCATCATCATCATCATCCTCCTCCTCACGGCAACAATACTCCACCTCACCACCGCAGTGCCACCGGAAACACTCACCAACGCCGCCGACACGCTGGCAAACTCCGGCTACGTGGCGATGTCGTTAACAATCAACCTCGTCTCCGACGTCCTGCTTTCACACCACAACTCCGCCACTGTATTCACGCCTCCGGACTCGTCGTTCGCTGACTACGGACAGCCGTCGTTGTCAATCCTTCAATTGCACTTCTCTCCGATGGCGTTTTCGCTTCAGAGCATCAGGTCTCTGCCGTATGGCACCAAAATTCCTACCGTTGACTCAGGTACGGTCCGAGCCGTAACCGTTCGATTAGATTTCGATATATGACGTCATATTTGCTGGATCTTCGGTTTATTTTATAGTAATTTTTGTATAATAATAATAATAAAGTAGTTATAGGTCAGATCTCGACAAATGACGTCATAATCGTAGGTTTATTTTATGATCATTTTGTATAATAATTTAAATTAATATTAAACTAGTAATAATAATAATAATAATAAGAAGAAGAAGGTAGTTATTTGTTTCTTATAGGTCAGATCTCAAAAAAATGACGTCATAATCGTCGGAACTTCGGTTTATTTTATAATCATTTTTGTATAATAATAATAATAATAATAATAATAAAGTAGTTATTCGTCTCTTATAGGTCAGATCTCTCGATAAATGAAGTCATAATCGTCGGATCTTCGGTTTCTTTTATATAATAATAATAATAATAAATAAGTTATTCGTCTCAATATATGACGTCATAGTCGTCGGATCTCTGGTTTATTTCATAATAATAATAATAATAATAATAATAATAATAATAATAAAGTTATTGACCGTTGATTCAGGTACATTCCTAACCGTCACAACACAATCACCGTCCGATCAAATCTCCATCAACGACGTCAAAATCGTCGGATCTCCAGTCTTCGACGACGGATCACTAATCGTATTCGGTATCGAAGACTTCTTCGACCCGAACTTCACCATTCCGGATCCTCCAGTTCCAGTATCCACTTTAGATCACTGTACGACGTCGTTTCGAGATAATAATAATAATAATAACAACAATAACAATAATAACAGTTTCCCATTTCATGATAGTGCTAATGTCTTAATATCCAGAGGATATTCCGTTATCGCCTCGTTTCTTAACCTCCAACTGTTAGGCTTAGGGTTTATGAACCAACCAAGACTAACTGTTTTCGCACCGAGTGATGAAATAATGATAGAATATTCCGGTAGGTTTCCTGATTACCAGTCATTATTTTACCGGCACGTGTTGCCGTGTAAGATCTCGTGGCGAGATTTGATTAATGTGGAGGATGGGACCGGATTCGATACGTATTTGGAGGGGTTTGAGGTGAGGATATTTCGGTCCGGTGGGACGTATAAGGTGAATGAGGTGGCGATTACGTTTCCGGATATGTATTATAGTGAGTGGATTGTGGTGCATGGGATTAGAGAGGCGCTTTCGCTTCCGAAGATGGCTGATGAGGTTAGTGATGGTGATGATCCGTTTGATGATGATTCGCCTGCGAAACCGGAAGGTAGAGAGCTTAGTGGTACGGATTTGGATTCGGATCGTTCGGAGTTTTGATTGCATGTACGATACGTACATTACCTATTGATGATGCATATAATAAGTTTGTTCCGTAAATTGTGAATTGAGTTTATATCAATGATCTAATGATAGAAATGGAGTTGATATGATATGATGTTTAATAGATAGTTAATTACAAAATCTGTTTTATCTTACGAGAGCTCGAGCACGAGCTCGTTTTCAAGCTCAGGCTCAGATAAGCGATCTTCCCGTAGAAGGCTCGAGCTCGAGGTCTTTTTTAAGCTCAGCCTTGGATAAGCGATCTTCCTATACAAGGCTCGAGCTCAAGATCAGTAACTAAACAAACTTTGTTTGAGGCTCGGGGTTGGCTGGAGATCGAAAAGGCTAGACTCATTTCGAGCCTTTTGTCAATCCAATCCCGAGTTGCTCGCGAGTGACTCAGCTTGTTGCGCGATATTCAATTAGTTAGGGGGTGTTTGGCATAATTTTTTTAACATAGCTTTTAGCCTTTTTGCTTTTTTTAATAAATAAGCTTAACTTGATATTTGGCTTAGCCCTTTAAACTTATGCTTATTAGCTTATATAAACTAATTTGAATAAGCTTATTTGAATAGCTTATATAGACTAATTTGAATAAGCTTATTTAAAGATGGTTTTTTAGCTTATTTATGTAAGAGTATAATCATAAACCAAAAAATAAAAGATATGCCAAACACTCTTAGGTATTCTAGAAACTATATTATTTTCAAAGGCATACATTAGAATTGGTGACCAGATGGGCTTCTATACATTAGTCAGGTTTGGGCATTGTGGCCAGTGTTTCAAAAACCGGTTTAAACCGGCTGGTTAAACCGGATTTCGTACAGTAGGCCGGTATTTTGAGTACGGTATTTTTGATCGGTTTGCTAGAATATCGTCCCGGCGGTTTTTGTCTAAAATACCGGTTTTTACCGATAAATCGTTTTAAGCCCGAGAAATTTTTTATATTTGCGGCCCATATTTTTTCAAAATTACTTTTAACCCAACAATTAACATTCAAACGTGTATACCTCATGACTATTTTTTTTTAAATTGAGTGCTTTTGCATTATTTTTTTAATATGAATTAGCTTTTGGATTAATTTTTATTACAGGAATTATTTAGTTTTGGGTTATTTTTGGATTGAAGTTTTATTTATAAAAAATTACAAGGTAAACTATTCAAACGGTTGAACCTTCCGATATAACCCGGTTCAGCCGGTTATACCATTTTTTTTCTCAATCCGGTACAGATAAAATACCGGTTTTTAAAACATTGATTATGGCCCAATCTAAAGTAAAGAGGAGTGTTAGACTGTTAGGGCAGCCAAAGCAGTTACTATCGACAGTATCTTTAAATGGGCTTCTTGGTCGATGCCCAATGATTTGACAAGCCCAATTTCTTAGATGGTTAATCATCTTTCATTCTTACTCTTAGTCGGTAGAGGTGGAAATCATAACCTATTAACCAAATCGAAACCGGAACCTACCCAAAATCGCCTATAAATCGGTTTAGTAGAAATTTGCTTGTAACAGATATTAACCGTAGGTTAGGATACGGATAGAGATTTTCACATGGGAGCCCGTTAACCGAAACTGGTTAAATTTAAGGAATCACATAAAATAAAGACAAGACATAATAATTTTTTTTTAAAATGACATAAAGATAAGTGATTAAATAATTATTTATATATTCTTAAATATTTTTAAAATATATCGGATTACCGCTAAAACGGGTCGCCACGAGTAGATTGTAAGGTTAAACAAGTTGTGCATGACGAGTTAACAACTAATAAACTACTCGTATTGGGAATGTAAACCGGAAAAACTAGTTGTTGACCAAGATCTACTCGTCACGACTAATTGAGCTTTCAACCTATTTAACATTTCCAGTTATTCTTTTGTTAAACTAACTGGTTCGATGTATTTGATAAACAAACAACGCCGTGGTTAGTTTGGTAAATACCCGTGTCTCGATCTCCAACTTGCTATATATAGATTTGTTTGCATTGAGTGTATGGCTTTATATAGCTTGGCTCCTTCTCAATCAATGTGATCTTTTGTATTAGTTGTTTTAGAGTGGGCTTGGATTATTATAATCATAAAATGAAGAAATCAACTTAACTGTAGTTGGAGTGCATGCCACGATCTCCAGCTCAGAACATATTGTTAATTGCAAGTTACCATTTTATAAATATCCATAGGCTTTGTGGTTAGCTTCGTAATGACATGCATAGTAAATTAGTAATAGAAGTTTAGAGTAGACTTACATTAAAAAAATATGAACAAGCGAGCTTACATAATGAACACATTACCGTTTCTATAATTCTGGCTATCTTGTGCTCAGCTACAATAATAAAATACTTAATATGACAAAATTGTATTAGGATCTAGCTAATGACAGATTAGCATTGTCACAAACATGAACTCATGTCTCCATTAATATCCATTCGATCATATTTTGACGTTTACCAATCGAACAATTTATTGGTTATAAACTTAATATACTTTGATAACACCAGCAACTTGGTAATTTGTAGTAGTATACTATTTAGAAATAGTGAAATGATACAATCTTCATAAAGAGTCGGCCAAGATATGTGTACATGGATAGAGTGGTTATAAAATCCTCTATTAATTATGTAAGTTTGTGTTCTTGCTAGATGCTGCGTTATATTCGGATCACACACGTTCATCGCTAGCTTGGCGCCTTCTTATATTAATTCATCTTTTTATGCGGCTAGTTGTTTAGAGTAGACTTTGATTATATATATAATGAAAAGTCAATTTAAATCTAGTTCGCATATCGATACCTCCAGCTCAGAACATTGGGAATCATTGCACCTTAAGGTGTATTCGGTTGCAACCACTAGCGACCAGTGGCGGACCCAGGAATTTTGGCCAATGGGGTCCCGTTTTTTTCGGTGTTTAGATTTTTCGGGTCAGTTGTTGTTCGGGTCGGCCGTCGTTTGGTTCGGGTCGAGGCGATGAACATAAATAAAACAATATGATGAAATACGATCGGTCCTCATTAGAAAACACACAAAATTATCAACAAAATACAATGTAGATAACTTCAAAATCAATGTGAAATTATTAACAAAAAGTCCATGTTACATTCTACAAATCACAAACATAAATAGTCAAAGAATGGGCTTTGATATACTTCTTTTTGAATCAAAATCATCCCTTAGGATATGGATGTTAGTGCCTATTATATTCACAGCTTTACGTTTTGTTCGCGTAACCACTTCGAGATTTGTTTTGTCGATCTAAAACTGTGTAAAGCCATACAACTATAGCAGCTTCATAGACCCATATATACGTAGACATTTCAATTGATAAATGCTATATGGAAGACTGCTTATGACCAACCTTCAATATCTGCCACTTCTAATCTTTCTAAACTCCAAAACTCCTTTAGCAAATAGCAAGTTAATAATACAATGACAAAAAAACGAGCTCTAAATGAAAAAAAAGGGTAAACTCCAAAGCTCCTATGATGGATCCAACAAAAGGTATAAACTCCACCTGTTCTACTTATGGTCTTCTATCTCTGTGTCCGAATGTTGGCTATTTTAAAGCCCTAACTAGTAACTAATATTGAGTAGGATTTAAAAAAGGATGAAAAAATCATAGAAAATGGAGGGTTGGAAGACTTGAATTAGTGACCTTTGGGATACAAAACCAAGAATTTACCACCACACCACATTAGTATTGATAGCATGGGTTCCAACTCTTAATTTTTATGGGGTCCATAAACAATTTAATATACCGCCTCTAGAAAATTTCTAAAAAACATTGGTGTCCCGGGACCCCGTTCTACACTACGTGGGTCTGCCCCTGCTAGCGACTCCAATATTTCTTTTGAAACTGTTGGGGTTCTTGTCAAGTCCGGTAAGGAGATTATGGAAGAATTATCGATCCATTGGGAATGAAAAGAGTATTCAGTTTGGGTGTCGGAGATTATGAAAGATTGGTCGCCGGATTTTATCACCGGAAGTATTGGAACACCTAAACGCGGTCATGACTCTGAAGTAAAGGAGACATTGCCGTCCGGGAGCCTGATATGGGGTTAGCAAACGCGAGTAACGAGGAAGAAGATGGAGAGTTTGTCCCTGAAGTTAGCCGGTCGTGTATGGGAAATGACTCATGCTTGGGAAATATGAACAGTGATATTAATGGCTCATTATCACAAGGCACCTAAGAACTTAATGCAAGGGTGGCTCATGAACTCTTCAATGGGATTTAATAGTGGTGGGACCCAATTGAATAAATCAAGAGGTGCAAGTGGATCTCGGCCCAAATCAAAATCAAACTCTCTTGGGCCTCTCTCTAGCCCAAGACAACCAGCCTCTAAGAGACCCAGGTATGACGGTAATCTTCAAGAGAATAATAACCATACGGGTTTTGACTTTCCTCTTCCATCTTATCCTGAGCACCTTCGAGATAACACCATCCAATATTCTCCTCATGTGAGTGATGATTCTAATATTCTTTCTGAAAATAATGGAGTTGGAGCAGAATGTCAATAATCAATCCGGGGAAAACCTTTCTGATCATGGCCCAGTGCATGTCGAAGCAGGGGCAAATAACGAGGCACACGACTTAGCTACTGAAATTAATGCAACTATTATGGTAGGGAGTCTTGTTGGTATGCATGTGGAAAACTACTCAAATCAATTAGCAAGTCTAGTTAAGGGATCGGGCAATGACTTGATGAATCAATGAATTTTCTCACAATAAATATTAGGGGAGTGGGCAACGCTCACAAATCAATGTGGATTAAAAATATAAAGAAAGAACACGGGGTCGATTTCATTGCAATACAGGAAACCATGTTTTCAGATGGTACAAGAATAAAGTTCTCAAAATTTTGGGGGGACTCACCTATTGAGGTTGATTGGGTAAACTCGGAGGGCAGATCAGAGGGGATTGCATGTCTATGGCCCTGGAATTTTCAAGAATAGACACAATTAAAGACAATTATTTCCTTTTAATGTGTGGTACAATTAAAGGGGTGAGTGAGCGGGTTCATGTGGTAAATGTATATGCTCCACAGAGCGCCTCGGCAAAAAGGGTTTTATGGGAACAACTCAAAGATTTAAAAGTATCACGTGAGGGTGTTTGGATCTTTCTCGGTGACTTTAATCAAGTAAGATCGGCGGAAGAAAGAAGAAACTGCATTTTTGATCCTACACAGGTTAATGATTTCAACTCTTTCATTTACAAAGCAAACCTCTCCGAGTATATCATGAACGGTTTTAAATTCACAAGATGGCTCGATGGGGATAACAAGCTAAGCAAATTGGACCGGATGCTAGTATGTGATAAGTTCTGGGGGCTTTGGCCAACCGCCACTCTCCGTGCTCTCCCGAAAAATCTCTCAGATCACTGTCCTCTACTTCTGAGCACCACGTCTTCGAATTACGGTCACATTATTTTTAAACTTTTTAATGCTTGGCTTCACAAACCTGGTCTAGACAACGTTGTTCGTTCCTCTGTCAGTTCTTTTACTTTTGTAGGTGCTCCGGATATAGCTTTGGCTGGAAAACTAAGATGCATTAAAAAAGCAATTAAAGAATGGAACAAGACAACTAAACAAGTGGAGGATGCAAATGTTACCACCTCCATTGCTGCCCTAGAAAGACTGGATCTGCTTAGTGAAACCCATGACTTGTCTGACGCTGAAGCAACTGCTTAGTGAAACCCATGACTTGTCTGACGCTGAAGCAACTGAATACACCGAGCACAAAAACATAGTGGCTACGATCAATGACAACCGAATGAAAGAACTCCAACAAAAATCATGGGTCAAATGGGCCGTGGAAGGGGATGAAAACTCAGCTTTTTTCCATGGATTTATAAATAGTCGAGTGGCAAAAGGCAGGTTGAATGGTCTCATGATTGATGGGGCTTGGTGTGCTGAACCGTCTCGGGTGAAGAACGAGGTTAAGGATTTTTTCGAGCTTAAATTTAATGAGCCGGTTCAATCACGACCAACTTTCACATGTCATCACGTTAGAAAACTATCGGGAGAGCAAGGCTCTTTCCTTATATCTCTGTTCTCTCTTGTCGAAGTTAAAAATGCGGTGTGGGATTGTGGTGGGGACAAAGCCCCGGGGCCTGATGGTTTCACCTTCACTTTCATAAAGCACTATTGGGATCTACTTGGAAATGATTTTTTCAAGATCATGTTACGCTTTCATGATACCGGGAAAATTTCTAAAGGTTGTAGCTCTTCTTTCATTACCTTAATCCCTAAAGTAAACGATCCGGAAAGCTTAAACGACTTCCGTCCTATTAATCTTATTGGGTGTATCAGCAAAGTTATTTCCAAGGTCCTCGCCAATAGACTGAAAAAAGTTATAGGCACTGTTATATCAGAAGAGCAATCGGCGTATCTATCTGATCGGAACATCCTGGATGGACCATTAATTGCAAATGAAATTATCTCCTGGGAAACGCTCCAAATCTTGTGCCTTCTTCTTCAAAATAGACTTCGAAAAAGCTTTTGACACCATAAATTGGAACTTTATTAATATGGTTTTCCAACAAATGAACTTCCCTACCTTATGGAGATGTTGGATTCAAGGAATATTCGCCTCAACGCGTTCCTCGGTTTTGGTTAACGGGTCCCCCACTCTTGAGTTCCAATGCTATAGGGGGTAAGGCAAGGCGACCCGTTATCACCATTTATCTTCATACTGGCCATGGAAGCTCTTTCAAGCTTCTTGATTAGTGCAACTTCGGCGGGAATTTTTAACGGGATTTCACTTCCAAACGGAGGTCCGAAAGTGTCGCATCTTGTATATGCAGATGATGTAATGTTTTTGGGCACATGGGAGGAGGCAGGTCTAATTAATATTAGACGACTTATGAATTGTTTTTTCCTCGTGTCGGGCCTTATAATAAACCTAAATAAGTCATGCCTTTATGGTGTGAAGACATCTCTGTAGGAAAATAAAAGCATGGCCGATCTATTTAGATGCAAGCATGGCTCTCTTCCGTTTGTGTATTTAGGTCTAAAGGTTGGGGGTAATATGAATCGGTATAATAATTGGGCCCCGGTTATCGATACTTTTGAAGCACGGATTTCTCTGTGGAAGTCTACCAGTTTATCCATTGGGGGTAGAACCACTCTAATTAAATCGGTTCTAAACTCTTTACCAATTTACTACTTTTCTCTCTATCAAGAACCTGGGAATGTCATTAAAAAAACTTGAAGGCATGAGACGTAAATTTTTATGGCGAGACACGAACGGAAGGAGGAGGATACATTGGGTTCGTTGGGATATTATCACTCAACCGGTGGATGATGGGGGGCTCGGACTGGGATCTCTCCAAGATATTAATTCAAGTTTACTTGCAAAATGGGTGTGGAGGTACAAAACGGAACCGAACAGGCTTTGGAGAGCGGTTGTAAGGAGCATTCATTTTAATCCGAAACATGGCAACTTCATCCCATCAAAAAAAGGTCTCTCTAGTGTCTGGAGCAACATTTGCAAAAAAGAAGTGTCCATGAGTAACAAGAACATCAAAATCAGCCTGCTTACTAAAAGTGTTGTGGGTAACGGGTCCAATACTCAGTTTTGGATTGATGTGTGGGCCTCTATAGTACCGTTTAAAATTCTTTTTCCAGCTCTCTTCCTGTTGGAAAAGTTTAAAGGCTGCATTGTACGAGATAAATTTAGTGCTTCTGACGCAAGTGTCTCTAACATTCCTAAATGGTGTTGGTACCGTCAACCATCTTCTCCGCAGGAAATTGAGGAACTTGCGGAGCTCAGTAATCTCATTTCTCAAACGGCCCTGACAGGTTTAACCGATAAATGGCAGTGGGTGTCAGGTAACTCGGGTGATTTTTCAGTCAAGGAAGTCAAGAAATTAATTCATGACTCTATGCAACAACCTCAGGGTCATACAATCAAATACACATGGAATAAATGGGTGCCACGTAAGGTAAACATTTTCGGGTGGCGAATGAATCTTGATCGTCTTCCAACAAGAACGGCACTTGAGAGGAGAAATATCAGTGTGTCCTCCTTGTGTTGCCCACTATGTGGCGACCGGGATGAGAACGTGGAACACATCTTCACATCTTGTTATGTTAACACTTTGGTGTGGCAAATGGTCTCTAGTTGGCTCTCGATTCCTCCTATATATGCTTTCTCTGTTCATGATCTTTTGCAGATACATCATAATAACTCCGGCTCGGTTATGAAGAAGAAAATGGTGTAGGCAATCATTCTTATATCTTGCTGGAATATATGGAGGATGCGGAATAACGTGGTATTCTCTAGTTATCGGGTAGACATCGGGAAACTTTTGGCGGAAATCAAAACATCAAGTTTTCTATGGATCAGGAATAGGGGGGAAGATGCATGCACTCGACTGGGAACATTGGTGTACTTTCAATATTTTGTAATTTATGTTAGTTTACAAAGGGGTCCCCGGGTACGGTTTGGGACTGCATCAAAAACACAACGGAGTGAAAACCGGTGGCGCGGCCTCCGTGTGTGGGGGTTTTTCTTGCACCTTCTTAAGGTAATTGGTGCAAGTTTTTCATCCCTTTTGCAGTCCTAGCAGTCACGTCTTCGGGTTGAATCTAGTATTGTTATGATGTTGTTGATTCTAGATTTTGGGTGTACCATTGTATATACTCTGACCATTTGCTTCTTGCGTATGGTTTTTTTTATAAAACTCATCTGTTCAAAAAAAAATTAACTAAGAGTAAACCCGCGCGATGCTGCGGCGATGATAATATGTTTAAACGATTTTTAGTGGTTACAAGACATGCAAAGATATGATCATAAAGATAACAAATAGCAAACCAATATTAACAAATGATTAAATAAAACATGTTCTTTTTTGAACATATAATCAACTGTACCTTTTTTTTGTACCAATTGAGTGAGGCTTTAGCTATTATGTTGACATCTATAAATAAATATAAGAATAAATTGAACTAAAAACCTTTAAAATGAGATAGCATATAGTACAATAATACTATATGGGTATCTCACTTAAGAATATAGTAGACAACAAAACTCAGGAACATAGTTTCATAACCTTCATTGTGTGTGTAAATGAAACATCAACCAGTGACGGATCAATAATTTTTCTTCCATAGGATTCACTGTTCGCGCGCGACCTCTCTACTTACACCGTAGATCCAGATCAGCCTCTGAAATCAACTTACCCAAGACTCGTGTTTGCAATCGTCGTAAACGACCAAAGATTAATGTCTACCGAGAGCCAAAATTGATATTTTTTTAAATGGCTTAATTCATTTTGCATATAACTGTTTTGATGCAAACTAAAAACAAAAATTTATTGCAGATGACTTGAACTCGATATGCTCATAACATGGTTTGACCATGTGTTAGTTTTTTTAAATGGCCCGAACTCATTTTACTTAGCACCCGTTTTGACCTGAACAAAGTTTTAAACTTTTTTTTATAATAACCTAAACCCATTTGGCTTACAACTCGTGATTGTAAGGTTGAAATTTCTTAAAAATTTATATATTCAAATATACAAAAGAAAAACAAAGAAAAAGAAAATATAGATTAATATACGGGTAACTTAATGTCCACCCTGAGCCAAAATTGATATTTTTTTCAATGACCCAAATTCATTTTGCATATAACTATTTTGACACAAATCAAAACCAATTTTTTTTTAAATTACTTGAATTCGACTGGCTCATAACATGCTTTAACTATAACCAAAATTGTTAGTTTTTCTTAAATGGACAGGACTCCTTTTACTTAGCACCCGTCTTGACCTGAACAAAGTTTTAAACTTTCTTTTTTAAACCTAAACCCATTTGGCTTACAACTCGTGATTGTAAGGTTGAAATTTGTTAAAATTTATATATTCAAATATACAAAAGAAAAACAAAGAAAAAAGAAAATATAGATTAATATACGGGTAACTTAATGTCCACCTAGAGCCAAATTGATATTTTTTAAATGTCCCAAATTCATTTTGCATATAACTATTTTGACGTTATATAATGTATATATGTGTGAACACTCGAGTGGGTAAAAGTGAAATTGCACTAATTTTGACGTTATTTTACTAATCTCGTGAAAATAACGTTAAAAGTAGCAGAAGGTTAATCAGGCATTATGTGGTGGCGTTGATAGCCGAAAGACGAGGGTACATGCACCAATCGGTCGGCGTCCCGATGGTTGAGTGTTATGTGTCTTATATCCAAGGCTTGATACAAAACTACTATCGAGCCGGGGGTCTCACCGGAAGCAGCCTCTATATCCCTATGGGGTAGAGGTAAGGCTGTCTACATCTTACCCTCCTCAGATCCTACCATAGCTTTGCTATTTGTGGGATATACTGAGTACGATGATGATGATGATGATATAACTATTTTGACGCAAAACCAAAACAAATTTTTTTTGAATGACTTGAATTCGATAGGCTCATAACAAGGTTTAACCATAACCAAAATTGTTAGTTTTTTAAATGGCCGAACTCATTTTACTTAGCACCTGTTTTGACCTGAACAAAATGTTAAAACTTTTTTTATAATGACCTAAACCCATTTGGCTTACAACCTGTGATAACTCAACCCGTAAATCGCACCAAAATCTATACTTCTTTTAAAGTGACACGAAATGCACGTCTATATTTAGTAAATCTGATTTCGAAACTTCCACAAAAATAAACACTTCGTGATTGTAAGGTTGAAATTTATTAAAATTTATATATTCTAATATATAAAAGAAAAACAAAGAAAAAAGAAAATATAGATGAATATGTAGGTGAACACAAGGGAGTGGAAGGGTAATTATAAATTAAACTTGCAAAAGTTGAACACAATTGAAAGGTTAAATTTGTAATTATATTTTAGGTTTATAAGTACATATATGAGTTGTACTCTTATGCTTAATTGACTTGTACATTATCATAAACATCTCAAAATAAAATAAAATTTACATTGAAACGTCGACAAATTAAGTACGTTGCAATGGTAAAGTCAGGTGTTTTTAAAACATAATATATTAAAAGTTATAGAAAAAATAAAAATTTTAAATGAATATGTCAAATAAATGGGTTAAGTTAAGGGGTTTATTTGTAACTACTTCATAAATTAACAAAGTTTTGTTGAAGTTAAAGGATCATAATTGCAATTATTTTCTAAACTAAATATTCTTAACCGTTCAAGATGTATAAAATACTATAGTACCCCTACATTTTCAAATTTGTATGCATTAAGGATAGTAATTTATGCAATGGTATTTGTACCTCTTAAAATTTAAGAGGCCATTCACTCATGCATTATATATTGTATAGATATAAATTATAATTGTTTAAAATCAGGGAGATTTACGAGAATTTAAATACATGGCCAAGCCAAAATAAAAGGATGTGTATGCCCTAAATAGTAGCGAAATATGTAAGCTATATAAAACTACAATTAACGTCAATGTTTTTTAACTTTAAAATCTTGTTTGGGTTCAATAATTTATATAAATTATGGATAAAAAAAGATCTATACTAAATATATTTAATATTATTAAGATCCATACCTATTTTACATGCCTCGGTCGGTCGGCTCGCACTACCCTACGGCCAGCCTTGTTTAGAGTATATTTGCAGTCAAATATGAGCAAGTCAACTTTAAATGTCAAACCACAACCAAAATTAAACGTTAGGTGTTCATTCGCTAGAAAGTTTTATTTTTAACTTAAAGGACTATGTGAAATAAATCATAGGAAAAAAAAACACAACTTGCTCATTCTTTTTTTCTTTCCCATAAAATATTTCTTTAGTCTTATTAATGTTCTTCAAGTTTTCTATGATAAATTGAGTGATATTTAAGATGAAGAATGAGTCCAATGCGCACATAACCTATCATTTCCCTCTCTCCCATCATACGGCCCACCATTTCTCTTACATGGTAGTTTTTAGCACATTTTTTCCCAAAATTTTATTCACCTCGCCTTCAAATCAACATCTCTCTTGTCCAACTAACTTTTTTTCTCTTCCAAGTAGGGTTGTTTACAAGCCGAGTCATGGAAAGCAAGGATTCGACTTGTTTAAAACCGAGCTTGCTCGGCTCGGTTAAGAAACCGAGCTGAATATTAGAGCTCGGCTTGGTTTTAAACCGAGCTAGCTTGGCTCGGTTCAGTTTGGCTCAATTTTTTTTCTAAATAAATATTTTTTTTACGTAGTACCAAATTGGTTCATAACTAGTTCAACCGAATATAAAATATATAATGTGTTCAACCAAATACAAAATAAGTTATAAATAATACATAATCGTATAAAGTCGATTACAGAATACGATCATAAGTATCTGAACCGACCGCGATAACAATAATGCAATATACAAGCATTCAACCTATTTGTGAAGAAAATAACTTGTCACGATTTCGAAAGGATATATTCCTCCTCTTAAGAGCATTCTCAACTAGTTCTTTAAAAGTATGTGAGGGAGATTTGTAAATTATATGGTACGGTTATAAGTGGTTGTGAGTTGATAAGAGAGAAAATGTTATATGAGAACGTTAAATTTGGGGTTTCACTGTTCATACCATATAACTTTTTAATATTTTCTAAAAGTGGTTGTAAATAGAGAAGAGATCAATTATAATCTATTTATTCTAATAAATGACTACACATTTTTGCCACTTGTCACTCTTATGGCTCTCTTCATCTTTTTTTCAACTTTTCAATATTGATCCTTATATTTTAAATCATTTCAATATATGAATTGAAGTTTATTTTTTTTGAATGTAAATCCTATTCGATTTATTCATTAACATTAATGGTGAAAGATAATAAAATAAGGAAATATAAAAATTGAAGTTGCAGACCTATTAGAATAAAATTTTAAAATCATAGGTAATTCAAATCAAGGTAAAATATATAACTTTTTTAAACTGAGATTTGAGCAGCAATGCATAATTTTTTATATAAGATTGATTTTAAATTTGGATTTAAATTTTCTCATATGTATTTGAACTCCGGAAAATGTGTATTTTCTTAATTTTCTCCAACCATTTTATATAAATATTGCAAACATGAAGAATACATTATATATATATATATATATATATATATATATATATATATATATATATATATATATATATATATCTCGGAGTTTAGCATTAAATCATTGAAGTTGAATATTATAATTATAATCCATATGAATAACGATTTACTATATGAACTATCTATCATTTATTTATATGACTTTTTGTGTGATATAAAAGGTTAGCAACAAGAATATCACTATTTAGTTTTCAACATTTTCTTTCATAACTCAAGACAAAAATGCTCCAGAATATTAATATTTACAAATAATTTATCATGATTAACCAATTTTAGATTTTAAGAATGATTATATCATCAAAGTTCAGGTGTTTTTTTTTTGGGATAATCATTTTTTTTTTGTTGATAAACATGAGTAAATGATCTCAAATGACATCATATATATTAATTGATCAAAAAGTATGTTATTTTATGTGTATGAATATTTTTTATTAGTTTCATGGATGTATATTATAATTTATCAAGGGTCGCGGTATGTACTTGAATAACCTTATTTGTCACACAGACATCTATACATGACTATATCAAGAGTTATAAGCAGACATATATAAAGATTTTGATTTTTGATAAACGATGTATATCAACCAATATAATCACAAATGTAGTGTACAAGGAAAGTTTTACTCCCTCCGTCCAATTAAAAGTGTCAATGTTTCTTTTTTTGTTTGTCTTATAATATCCACTTTCAAAATTTATCAGTCAATTTTCGAATTACCCTTAAACACACACAATAACATTAATAACCACTATTGATGGACCCAATTTTCAAGGGCATTATTGTCATTTGGTAAGCAAAAAAAGTAATCATTCAATATACCTTAAACTTTGTGTTTTTCAAACCATGACCCTTCTAATGGGATGAGAGGAGTATTTTTTTGTAACATATTTATGTAATCTTAGTTATGTAATTTCTGTAATTTTCATATAAACTGTATTAACAATATATGATTATTTTGTTGACTATATAATTCACTTAATGGTTAAAGTTTAAAATTTTCATTAATTACCCGTGTAATACACGGGCCTCAATCTAGTGATAAATATATAAAAATGTAGTGATTTTTAGTGTAAATATATGATATATACGGGTATATGGTAGGAAATAGGTTGTGGATGCTCTAAACGTTTTTATAATGTATTATAGGTATATAAAAATAAAATATATTAAAAGTAAAATAATCCAAGCTAAATTGAGCCAAACCGAGCCAGTTTGGCTTGTTATGAACTGGACTGAGCTAAGCTCACTTTCTAACGAAGCCTAGCCAGCTCAGCTCAATTTCAAATCGAGCCATCTTGAGCGAGCTTTTTTCAAGCTGAAACCGAGCAAGCTTCAAGCTACGAGCTTTTTGAAAACGCTACTTTCAAAATTCTCTTATTCCGAGACGGTCTAATATACTAATAACTTGCTTATTTATAAATAACTAATGTACAATTCACACCAACAACTTGATCATATTAAAATTTGGGTGAAATTTGTTTTTATTGATTCTCTCACCTTCTTCGATTGAAATCAAAATTATTATATTATAAGAATATATTTTTTTTTATATGAGCAATAAAATAAAATAGATTCAAATTCTTTTATACATTCTAGAAAATTATCCAACGGTTAAGATTGACGATCGAGAAATTTTGAACTTTATCACCATGGAACGGTGGTGGGTGGGTAGTAGGTAGTAGAGGTGAGCAGTTTAACCGTCATAACCGTTAAATTGAACCATAACTGATATAACTAAGCAGATTAGATTTTAACCGATAACCGACATAACCGTTGGATCGGTTTAATGAATTTTTAAAAACCGCCAAATATCGGTTTTGGTTAAAGATAATTCCAAAATCGCTATAAGCGAACCGACCTGTTTATTTAACCAACATTATGTTTGGGATTAACTTCCTTTGGATTATATCATTTTGATGTTTTCGATTCAACGTTTATTATCAAGTTAAGTTAAATTTCATTGTTGAATTATATATTGTCATTATTTATTTTGAATATTTGGTATTAATATTATGGATTATATACTTTGTTTGATTATGTCATATCATTTTTTTTGTAAAAAATGGTACCAAAATTTTTGGCCCAGTTACATTGTTTTGGTTACAGCTAATCGACCCATAACCGACTCACTATAACCTACAAAACCGATTAACCAAAACCGCTATAATGGGTTGATTATGGTTAAGGTTATCTATTAACCGACATGTCGGTTATAGTTATGGGTTTGGCTTATAACTGTCCCAAACCAACCCATGCAATGGATTATATACTTTGTTAGATTATGCCATGACGTTTTTTTTTTTGTAATAAATGGTACCAAACTTTAGGCCAAGTTACATTGTTTTGGTTACGGCTAACCAACTCATAACCGACTTACTATAACCTACAAAATCGATTAACCAAAACCGCTATAGCGGGTTGGTTATGGTTAAGGTTATCCATTAACCGGCATATCAGTTATGATTATGGGTTTGACACAAAACCGTCTTAAATTGACCCATGTACACCTTTAGTAGGTAGTGCCTCGGCTACTCATGGTACACCTCCGCAACCCCCTATTTCGCTCTCAGGGAATCGATTCCAGGTTTTAGAACCCGTGGACACATCAAAAAAATATACTAGTTCAGCCACCATATTCCCATTTATTGCAACATTTTTTTCTTTTTAATAATTTTTAAATAAATAAACCATCTTTTTCATTTTTTTACTCACTCTCTGCAAACATAAGCACAAAAGTTGAAGAATTTCGGGTATTTCTTGGATGTAAAGTACTCCAAAAGTAGTGGGTAACACGGAGAACAATCTCAAATCCACCAAAAACTAATATGAAAACTCGAAAAGTTTAATCCGAAAACCATAAAAGTTGAGCCGAAAGCTCTGATACCACTTGTAGGTCCATTGGAATGGATCTAATAACACGGAGAACAGTCTCAAATCCACCAAAAACTAATATGAAAACTCGAAAGGTTTAATCCGAAAACCACAAAAGTTAAGCCGAAAGCTCTGATACCACTTGTAGGTCCCTTGGAATGGATCTAACAACTTTACTTGGATCAATCCGTGTTGTTAGCTAGCGGAAATCATTAACAACACTCTGATCTCGATCGTAGTTTGTAAGAAAAAAAAGAAGGATAGTGTTTGGTGAGAAAAAGTTTGTCTTTATTTCCAAGAGAGAGAGAGAGAGAGAGAGTTTTATTTCCAAGTGGGTTTTGTGAGAGTTGGTTGGTTGCGGAGAAATGGGTTAAGTGACTCTTTATATAGAGTCCCCATTTCTCCAACTTTTACATTTCGTCCTTACAAAATAAACATATTGAGATACGTATTATCTCTACTAAAAGCAAATATAAATATATAAACAATCATAATCCTAATATAGAATATTAGCCCTACATAAATATTATAAACAAAAAATGAAACCCATCTCTGTAAAACAGGGGATAAAATCTAGTGTGTGTATATATATATGTATATTTATTAAAAAAACTATATTTTTAATATAAAAACAACACCAACACATTTCTAATAAAAAAATCACAATTTCTGTTGTATCATATTACTCTTTTTACGAGTTATCGAATTTATATTTTAATTAAGGCTTAATTGTTTGATCGCGTTCAATTAAAAAAAACTTTAATGATTCTCGAAGACGTTCCTGATACACAACTAATAAATTGAATTAGAACCATTAAATTCTAATCGAATTTGAAGTTTATCTGAGTATGATTCATTTAGGACATGTTTGGGATTGAGTTTGAAAACACTTTATTGTCTTATTAGATTTTTCAAAAAGTCAATAAGCTAAATGGTGTTTGGCAATTACAAAAAAACCTTTTTATTTTTTCTTTTGAAAGGGTTAACAAGCAGTTTTCCAAATGCCTCAAATCCTGGCTTTTTAAAATGGCTTTTTAAAAAACCATAAACACTTTTCAAACTCAATCCCAAACATCCAACCCTAAAAAGTAAAAGAGAAACAATTTCCATCATCCTTTTATCAACTGTAAGCTAAACCACCATTACCATTTAAAAAAAACCAGATCAGACACCAGTAACGGAATCGGTCGCTCTTACAAACATTTAAAAATTTAGGCTTAGGATCCTCCTACACCACATATGATCCTCACACACCATTTTTTATCCTATACGGCTCGTATAGGGCTGTACGGTCGTATAACACCTGAATTGTGTCAGTTTGTGTCTGATGATGCCGGCCATCATTTATAGTGCCTCGTATAGGCCTATATGGGTCGTATGGGCCTATACGGTTGTGTATATATATATATAAAATGTTTTTTTGATATATTATCTAACTTGAGTCATAATTTTTAGCAATTTTAAGCGTTCTTATTTTCGACCCTTTCATGTGTTGTATAGCACCACTGGAAATCTGTCTATACGAATACGGCTCGTATAGTCGTTTTCCGGCAGCGATTAACAGTGGTCAAAAGGCAGTCTGAATTTTTCTACAAATGTTTTCTATACGGTCGTATAGCCGACCCTATAGGTTTTATGGTTTGTCAGAGAGCAATATGAACCATTTAACGCCTATACGGCTCGTATAGGTCTTTACTGTCGTATGAGCTGCAAAAAGTTGTTTTTTTTGTCCCCTTTGGCAGTCATTCGTATCCTATACGGCCGTATTGGCCTATACGAGCCGTATAGACATGTGAGAGTGGTGTATGTGAATCAGATCCTAAAATTAATAAAAAAATATATAAAAAGGCGAGAACATAAACATACAAATACAAACATCATGTTAAAATCAAATCTTGAAAAATGCAGCATGAAACACTCCCAATGGTCATGTTCACATTCATTTAAACAAGAGTTTAACCAACACACTCGTTGAACACCACAATGTGGTTAGAGTGCTATTACCATTTCTTGATTACTGCTCCACTGGTGTTTAAGACTATCCACTGTCCCAACAAACCATTTAAAAAAAAACAATTTTCTCTCTTCTATCTATACAGCCCAACTCAATCTAATATTTTACTCACTATCATAACCGAACCTAAACCAACATTTTATTATAAAAAAATGCTTCATTTTTTATAAAATTTATGTCAAAATGTTCAATATTTTTTATAAATAAAACCGTGACGATACACACTATTTAAAAACGGTCAAAAATTGTAACTTTCATGAAAAAATAGTTATTTATAAAGGTTTGGTTGCAAACTTAGGTTGCTGGAACAACCTATGTTGCAAAAAAATTTCCAAATTTTTAATTAAAACTAGTAAAATTATCCCGCGCTTCGCGGCGGATTTGTATAAGCTCGGTTAAAAAAGTAGATAAAAACATGTTGAAGGTATGTTTAGAAATCACGTAAATTTACGTACGTTGTTGTATGGTAAGATTTCGAAATCGAATTAGTTAACTAGTTTTTTTGAACGACCAACTAAGTAACGTCGGGTACTCCGTACGCGCCCCCCATTGGCTAAAGGTAGCCCGAGCCGGCCACTAGTCCGGACGGACGGAGCCTCTAGCGGTCCACCTATTGAGGGATTAACCAGATAAAACCGGACCCCCACGTCCGCCATATGGCACGACAGCGAGCAGCCGGTAAAACCGGGTGAGATCAGGACTCGAACCCTAGCAAGCCAGGGTCATCCCTCATATCTCCCATATAAATTGGTGATAATGAGGTTTGAACCCCCTACCTCTCACTTGTAAAGTGAGTGCTCTACCATTGAGTCACATCCAATTATATAATTAGTTAACTATTTTAATTAACAAAAATATCAAGTTTATTTAACTAAATATAGTATTGAACTCACCATTCTAAAAATTATTTTGTTAAATGATACATATATATTAATGTCAAATTCTGATATATCATCGTTATGGCTTGCACGGTAAAAAATATATTATCCTAAACTAAAGGAATTAATGCAAACCTGATAAAAAAATAATAAACTATGTAGCATTCGAAACTACATAGAATAAATGTGGAAACGATAAACTTCTACCATAAAATTCAAACATAATCAAAAGGAACAAAAAGTATATCAACCAAAACTATAAGAAGTAAATATACCGATATTAAACTTCTATCGTGGCAAAATAGATTTGCTATTATATATAGTATAATGCTATTTTATTAGTTCAAATAACATAATTGAATGTATAACAACAAATTTTATTTGTGGTGTCAGTGGCAAGTGAAATTACAATTTTAGGGCCATACATGTTTAGTTTGTTTTGCATAATAATAATCGGATGATAACACATGATAGTAGGGATGAGATCGGTACCGTACTAGTATCGACCGGTCTCGGTCTCGAAAATTCCAGTCCAAAAAATCGCAATTTTTTTCTACCAGTACCGAAATTTTCGGTTCGGTACCGGTAATGAGACGGCACCGGTGTTGAAGGTAAAAAAATCGGGAAATACCGGTACCAATACCGAAACTCAAAACTTTAATACCGATTCAGTATCGACGGTACCAAATTGGTACCGGGTTGTGTACGGTACCGGTCCAAATTTGCTCATACCTGGATAGCAGGGACTAAACTTGTTAACAGAGATATTTACATGGGCAAGTACAAAACTGTTACTGTAGCAAGACCTTATGCTTTAATATATACCTTATGCTTTAAAAGTTTGCCTGCCATTTCAGTTTCTGTTTTCCGATCTCCAACTTATACTCCTCCTCACGCCGATCCCCTTTTCAGATATCGTCTACGGAACATTGCTGCTTCTTTTCACATACGGTTCGTCTTTTCAACTTATTCTAACTAACCAGAATTGCTAACCACATTATTTTTAAGAAATTTTATTTGAATAATATACTTGTATATTCTACCTTCTCATTCATTTTTTAACTCACTGATTTTGTTCTCTTAAAAACAGAAACATGGCATCAACTATAATCACCAAGTTTGGTCACTTACAAATCCCACTTGAAGACGTAGTGAACGCCACCAACAACTTTCATCAAGATAACATCATCGGGCATGGTGGACTTGGAACAGCATACAAAGGACAACTCTTACAGTCCGGGAAGCTGATCAAGGTTTCCGCGCTGAAGTTAGATCGTAGGCAAGCAGGGGAAGGAGGCGTCGAGTTCTGGACCGAAATATCAATGCTTTCTGATCTTAGTCATACAAATATAGCCTCTATTGTTGGATTTTGCTATGAGAAAGACGAGAAGGTCATCGTTACTACTTACGCGGCCTAAGGTAGTCTCGAAAGGCATTTGAACAACCCGAACCTCACATGGACACAAAGATTGAAGATATGTATAGGCGTGGCTCGTGCGTTGAGCTACCTCCATCATGATGAGGGGCGTGGTTATGGTGTTATACATCTTAACATCAACAGCTCCTCAATTCTATTAGACGAGAACTGGGAACCCAAGTTATCCGGTTTTAAAGTTTCTGTCAAACAATCCATTAACCGAATGCACCAGGTCATCCTTTCAGAACCTATTGGGGCAATAGGGTATCCAGACCCAGAAATTGAAAAGAGCAAAGGTGTAACACACAAGTCGGATATCTACTCATTCGGTGTGGTTTTATTCGAATTATTGTGCGGGAGGAGGGCATATATTAAGAACGAGGCGGATAGGTTTCTAGCTCGATTGGCCAAATATCATTATGAAAACGAAACCCTGCTGAAAATAATCCATCCTGATCTGAGGAATCAAATGTCCCCGTATTCACTTAGGATATACTCAAAAGCGGCATATTCTTGCATACACAAAGAGCGTGCAAGCCGTCCAAATATTCTCATTCTTGTCGATAAACTTGAGAAAGCATTGAAGCAAGCGTTAAAGTTTAAGCCGGATTTTGTAAGTGTTTTCTTATTTAACAAACATTTTGATAGTGTTGTACAACCCCTTTGGTTGTTTACTTTTACTATTATAGAAAGGGGAAAATTCCCATAGTAAGCGTTTATGAAAACATTTTTTAGGTTTTAGGTATCATTTGCAAGGAATTCCCAAAATAGGTATTATGATCTAGTCGTGACGAGTTGTTGGTATAACCAATTAAAATTTGACAAGTGTCTTTCAACTAACCGTAACGAGACGATTTACTAACCATTTACTCGTCACGACTAAATAAGTTTTATGCCTCATAATCAACGCCCACGAGTAATTCATAAGTTCTTTAGTCGCGACGAGTAGATTGTAAGGTTAAACTAGTCGCTGCGAGTTAACTACTAATAAATTACTCGTGTGGGGAATGTAAACCAGGTAAACTAGTCGTCGCGACTAAATGACTTATGAATTACTCATGGGCGTTGATTACGAGACATGAAACTTATTTAGTCATGACGAGAAAATGATTAGTGAACCTACTCGTTACGGTTAGTTTAAGGGCATGTGGCAAGTTTTAACTGGTTTTACAAACTACTCGTGTGTAATCATAAACTACTTGTCACGACTAGTTTATAATACATATTTTAGGAATTTCTTGCAAATGACACCTAAAACCTGAAAAACATTTTCATAAACGCTTATTTTGGGGTTTTTCTCTAAAAAAAGCAATAAGAAAAAAAAATTAAAACTATGATATCTTAAAACATTGTACGTACACTTGTTATTAGATAATGATTGTTATATATTGTGTTTTTCTAATTACTACTATTCATATTTTAGTTCTCTAAAGATTTTCTTTTCTTACTACTATTCAATTGCACCCATCGACCAATCTTTGCCTTATCCCTCTCTTACATGTTCCCATTAGTCTTGAAAGAGTACAGGCTGACCTAATTGTTTAATCATCTCTCATCGGCTGCATCATCATGGGATTAGGGACCTTCACTAGTTTACCGTTGGCTTTAGCTCCCGCATTGAGTTCTAGCGCTTACATACATGGCTTTGGCAAGTCTTGTATAAAAGCGCACTCGTTGGTGTTTTAATTTAAGGCGTGCTTGGTAACAAAATAGAAGCCCGACTTTCTTGGTTTGTTTTGTTTTCAAAGAGGTGGTTAAAAAAATGCATAATCAAATGCTAGTTTAAATTTATTTTATATTTCTTTGACGTAATTCCAGTTTCCTGATCTAACTATTTCTTATTTTATTCTTGAAATTTCGTTTTGTTTGAATAAATTTCGTTTTGTTTCTAAAGATTATCCTTTTAATAGAAAGATATTTCTATATGAGATGTGTGAGGTTTTTAAATTGAGATGTTTAAACTTCGAAAATAAATATATTTTTTAGTCAAATGCATTGAAAAAATGATCACCAAATTTACGGTGGAGACAATGAACCCAATTATATGGTTGAACCGATTAGCATTTAGCATAATCTATATCTATCATTACACTTACACTTTTAAAATATTCCCGGTGACAAATGAAACCCAGTAAAAATGGAAAACACAAACTCCCACCATGTGTACGTGGGGAAGGGGAGGGAAGACATTAATTGGTGGGAATGTGGAACCCATTAACATAAGATATTATTTTTCTTTTTATGTTCAGCTTTTCTTTTTGGTTATTTCAGTCCACTAAGATTCCTAAAAGTGATTACAAATATACTAAACACCAAAAATTGTTATGATACTTCTAACAAGTATCTATAATTCATATTTTGTAATCTCTTTTCCTCTTGTTACATTTTGCAGGGAAAGAACCTGGAACACTTGAAGATTCAGCTTCATGATATAAAGTTAGCCACCGGTAATTTTTCAGACAAATACATACATGGATCTAACAATTACTATACTTGGTACACCGTAGAAATCGGTCATTTTGATAACGAAAGCACTTTCTCTGTAGAAGGGAAGAGTAAAAGTGAACTACCCAAGAGACACAACACTGTAGTTATGAAACGGTTCCTTCCAGTAGATGACGAGCAAGAAGAAAACTTATTTTTTATAGAACTAGAAATGCTTACTAGTGTTAAGCATCACAATATAATCAATCTATTAGGATTCTGTGTTGAAGGTTCTGATATGATGCTTGTCACAGAGAAATTTTCAAATGGAGAACTTAGTTATTGTTTGAGAAAAATCCAAGAAATAAGTATTTTAACTTGGGAAAAACGTTTGAAAATCTGTATTGGTATTGCACATGCATTGACTTACCTTCACTTTGAGATGGAAGATAATAAAGTGATGATACACGGTAATATAAATCTAGCCAAAATTGTGTTCAACGAGAATTTGGAGGCAAAGATTGAAGACTTTGAATTGGCGGTATTCCTGCCTCCAAATCAAAAAGACGAATTTGTATACAGAAAAACATATATTGAATCATGGTACCACGTAGATCCAGAATATGAGAATACCGGTAAGTTAAAAAGAGAGATAGATGTGTATAGCTTTGGAGTAGTTATGTTTGAAATTGTATGTGGAAGGTATGCTGAAGACCAAATCTACCTTAAGGAAAGTGATAATGGTCTTGTTGATGTGGCAAGACGAAACTTCTGCGCGGGAACACTAGAGGACATGATAGATACTACACTAAAAGAAAAAAATGGTATAATGAGTTGCTTTCCAAATAGAAGAACCAACAAGGATTCTTTGCAAACATTTTTAAAAATTGCAAACCAGTGTGTGATAGAGACTCAAGACAAACGTCCAACAATGAAAGTTGTTCTCAAGGAACTTGAAAAAGCATTATTCTTCCAAGTAAGTCACATGTGTATATATATATAAATTTAATTTAATTCAACCATTAAATGCATATATTACTTTAGTGCATAAGGATTACATATAAATTGCTACATTTTTAATAGCTAAATTATATATTACATGGAATTGATCTTGAAAGACTTGACACATAGACATCAATGTCGATCCAAACTGAAACGGTTGCCCTAGCTTGGTTGAAGCTTATGGGGGACCTTGCCGATTGCTGTTTCATTTCGATTAAAAATGTGTGTAATCCATTATAACGTTGTAATATTTTTATCATCTGTTAATTTACGTAATCTTAATTTTATGCTTCACTAACAAATTTGACCTACAATCTATTATTAATTTGGTGGTTTTTAAGGCATTATCTTTGAACATCAGTTTCGTAAACATCTTATCATCTATAATTATATTATCAGTTTCTTCTTTGTTTTATAGTTTTTTCTCTTTTTCAAATAAATATAGATATTAGTTTTTACAGGTTGAGGGAGTACAACAGTTAGATAAAGATCAAGTTGTCAAGGAACTTGATGCACCAACTCATGAACTTCTTGTAAGACCTTCTGTTTTTTTTCCCTCAATTATTTTTGTCACTAAAATTTATTTTTTAAGGAATTGCAATCTACAAATTGAATTTGTTTTTCATCACCGAATTTATAGTTTTTGTCTCCAAATTTGTAGTCTTTCATCACCAAATTGTAGTTTTTAGCATTAACTTTTTTTTTCTTTATTTTATTTTAAAGGTTGAGCAAATACAACAACCAGAAAATGATCAAGTTGTCAAGGAACTCGAAATACCATCTCAGGAAATTCATGTATGACCTTCTTTCTGTTTCTTTTTTTTTTCACTTGATTATTCTTTCTGGTAATTTTTTCTTAAAAAAGTGAAATCTATAAATTGAATTGGAATTTGACGAAACTTCAATATATATAGTAAATTGTTATTTATATTTTTAAATTGAAACAATAATCTAAAAATGATTAATAAATCGATTATAAGTTTCACACTAATAACATCAGAGTATAACTATGAATTGTCTGCGATATCTAAACACTTAAATAACTGACTACTCCATAATATAAGAGTTGATATATACATTATACAAGTTATTCATGACCTTTTGTTTAAATTATTGATAAAAATAAAACTATGGTATTACATAAAATATTGAAATTTGTTATCAAGGGTTAATTTGATCAATTTATACAATTCAATTTAAGTTGTAAATAAAGAATTCAAACCCATGGATTGGAAGTGGCAAACAGTGAAAATACTAGATAACGTGGGCATATGATGGCAAACGACTACATTGTTTTTTCTTCTTGCCTGGGTTGTTGCATGATTAATAAGGTCGTTTTAGTAAGGTTTAGAGGACGTGACAGTTTTTTAATATTATGGTTTGGGTATAATGTGGGCCTAAGAACGTAAACAAGGGATGAGTGACCCGATTATGGTCCGAGTATCCTTTAATTACCCGTTATTATTATTATTATTATATAATAAAAGACAACTTCGCAATGGTTCAATTAGGCCACTTGGCGGCACTTTAGTGGCCGGCGAAATTCTTTTGTTTTGGGTTCGGTATCGTAACGAGTATAAAGTAAACCGACCAAATGACAGTTTATTTTCTCTTTTTTGTTTTAGTTCACCGTAACGAACGTGACGGAAACCGGGCTATAAAAGCATTTACGTCCTACCCATCAAATTATGTGATTGCGATTTTTATAATGTAGGGATTGGTTTAGGGTGTTGTGACTCATGTGAGTGATAGAGAGAAATGCAGTGATTTTTCTGTATATTTGAAAAGTTAGTGTTCGCACCCTATAATTTTTTATTATATTTTGAAAGTAGTTCCGAATAAAAGAAAAAGAAATGGTAATGATAAAGATATATAAAAATATTATTTAATTGAAGAATTAATTTCATATATGCCCTTACAAACAACATAAATATCATATACCCAAACAAAACTTGAAATATCATATATGCTCTTACAAAGTAACTAAAATATCATATATGTCCTTATAAAACAGTTAAAATATCATATATACCCCTATTCATTAATAATAATTTAATAAATAACGATTTTATCGTTATTTTTCAAAAAAATTAACTTTCATATATACTCATTTTTAAGAATATACCATTCTACCCCTTGCAATTACATAATGTGTTTACACCCTATATTATTATTTTAATTTTAATTGACTTTTCTCACCGTTAACGACAACCAAAATGTCTCTCGTCATTTCTTCAAAATTGCAAACTATTAGTAGACTTATCACATCGAATGGTGTACATTTTAAACCTTTTATCGCATCTAATCAAATTAGAGTAATATGGTCATTTTTAAATTTTTTTTAATGAACTAGGTATGTATAATATATTAATAACTTTGCAATGACATATATGATATTTTTAGTTTTGCATGGGTATATATGATATTTTCATCATTTATAAGGGTATATATGAAATTGACCCTTAGTTGAAAGATGGGTGGGTGTGGATGGATTATGGCTAAAGTCGGTGTTGATTTTGTAATTATGATGACTATTGTGTATTTAGGGCTTTTGTTTTATTGGAGTTACAGATGGAGGCAACATGTGTTGAGTGGTAGTAGTGGTGGTGGGTGGAGGCGATGGCAATTGGTGAGTGGTGGTGGTTGTTTGGTTTTTTGATAGTAGGAGTGGTGGTTTTTTTTGATGAAACAATACGTTCAAAGAAAAAAAAAGAAAGAGAGGTGTTTGTGTATGTATGTGAGAGAGAGAGAGATATTTTATTTTTGTTAAATTTAAATGTGTTTTAGGTTTAATTATTAAATAATGTGTAAATTTACAAACCATGTGCCTGGATTTAACGAGAAATCTTAACAGGGTTAGGGTTAAAGGACAAAACTTGATAGACTTTTTAAACATGTTTTATGTTATTAAGTTTGTTAAAGAACGACCATTGAAAAAATGATCAAACATAAATGACATCTTTTGCTATTATGTCATTCCAAAACCTAACCCCCTTATCAGGCTATCACCAGAAGTCCAAAATCAAGTCGGTCATGCTTAGGGATTGGAAATGCCCTCTGCCATTGCCGCACCACGGCTCCGATGCCGTCTAGATCTGGGTCGTAATAGGTATGACTTCTACCACCATCGCCGACTAGCCCGTCAGCTAGATCTAGGTTGTAATCTTTGGTATTGGTGGTTGGTGACCCCAATTTTTCTTCTCTCGGTGAGTGACAATGGTTTAGTGGTGCTTGTTGTAGGTGCGGTTGTGCGTGTGTAAGAGATGGTAACAGACTTGGTGGTGGTGATAGGCATTGATGGTGGTGGCACACAGTGGATTGGCGGAGGTTGGATGGTGGCTAGCGGTGATGGTGTGGGGGTGGGTGGTTATGGTGAGGGTGTTGGTGGTGTATACTTTGGAGAAGAAAAAAATTAATAGTGAAAGTTCATCAAGAGAGAGAAAGAGTGTGTGTTGGTTTAATATTTTATAATTCTTTAAATTTATTTATTAAAATGTTTTATAAATAAATGGATAAATTGACTAATCAATGCACATGACCAAATTTAACAAGAAAAACTAGCGAAGGAGTTAATGTTAAAGGATAAACAGTGTAATATTTTAAAATAAACCGTAAAGTACAAATCAGGTTATTTTTTAAGATAAATGACAAACAATGAATTTTGGTACGAACATAAATAACAATCTCTGTAATTTTGTGTTAATTTTACTAAGCTAATACAGAGGTTTATATTCCTTTCATACTAACATATAATCTAGCTAATAATAACTATCCTTAATAATTTAATTTGGTTTAATAGATTGTAAACTTTCAAGTATTTGGGCCTAATTTAGAACTAGGTAAATTATAAATGGTTGTGGGCTTGGGAAATGGCCTTGAACCGTAAGAAGAAAAAATAAAAGAAAAGGAAAGGGTATTATAATCAAACAAAGGGTATTTAGAGCATTCACATCTTATCCTCCAAAATTACGTGAGGGGAGTTTACAAGTTATACGGTGGTGTTTTGAGTGGTTGTGATCATAAATTATATGGTGGAGAGAGAAAATGTAGTGATTTTTTGTAAATTTGAGGAAACAAAGTTTTTCCACATTTATTTTTTAATATTTGTTAAATTGGTTGTGAATATATGAGAAAGAAAACTGTAATGATAAATGTATAAAAAATATTATTTCATTAAGCATGAAAGAGAAATATAGTGTTTTTTAGTTTAATTATAGATATGAGGATCAGTGATAGGTTGAGAATGCTCTTAGGTCGTCCAATCAATGTCGTCTCTGGTTCTCCTCATAAATATGAACCACACAACTTCAATTTCAGTTTCCTTGTGACATTTTAATTAATTTGTAGCAATAGCAGCAGGAGCAGCAGCTAATTATAATTAAGAAGTTGGAACAAATGAAGATTCCTCTGGCTAATATTAAACTAGTGACGGATGATTTTTCTGAGGCATACAGAATTCGGAATTTTGAGGATGAGTGTACTATGTACAAAGCAATACTAAATTATTCATCCGTTGAAGGGAATGTGGTCATAAAACGCTACCCTTCTGGAAGTAAATTGTACGGAGAAAGAGAGTTTTTTAGAGAAATTGAAGTGCTCAGCAGTGTTAAGCATCCCAACATAGTCACCATACTTGGATTTTGCTTTGAAGCTTCTGAGATGATCCTTGTCTTTGACAATCTTTCCAATGGAAGCCTTGGTGGGTGTTTGGGGAAGGTCAACGACATGTGTGTTTTAAATTGGGAAAAACGTTTGAAAATCTGCACTGATGTTGCATGCGCGTTAAAGTACATTCACTATGAGATGGAAAACCAAAAGATGATAATAAACCGTGATATATGCAGCGACAACATCATGTTGGACAAGAACTGGAGGGCACAGATTGTTTATTTTGGAGACTCTGTGTTCCTGCCTTCAAATCAAAAAGATGAAACTCTCTCTATTAGTTGGATTGGCAGGATACCCCACACAGATCCAGAATATAAGAAGACTTATAAGTTGAAAAGAGAATCAGATGTTTATAGTTTTGGAGTAGTTTTGTTTGAAATTCTATGTGGGAGGAGAGCCGATGACCCAATTTACGTTAAAGAGAATGAAGTAGGGCTGGCCTCTGTGGCAAGACGATGCTATTGCTCGAGAACAATACAGGGCATTATTGATCCTATAATAAAGGAAGGAACAGGTGAAAACAATTTTGTTCTAAATAGCGGACCCAACAAGGATTCCTTGCACACATTTATTGAAATTGCATATCAGTGTGTGATAGAAACTCAAGACCAACGTCCAACAATGAAAGTGGTTGTCAACGAACTTGAGAAAGCCATATTCTTTCAAGTGAGTCATTGTTCTAACTTCACATTATAGATCTTAAGAAGTAGCCATTGTGATTTAATTAAAAAAAATTATGTAAACTGCTTTATAACACTAAATTATAATTAAAAAAGCACAAACAGTTAAAAAAACTTCTAGAATTTCTAAGTTTACTTTCATGTATGGTTGTTGGTTAACATTTTTAGACTGTAATTTAAGACTTTACTGGACTATTGATATGAAAGTGTCAAAAAAAGGAATATGATCAAAGTTCAATTTAGAACTTTTGAAAACTCAGCAGAAGGCATATTTAAGGATAAAAGGACATTTATCATGCTTGTTAAAATCATATTTGTTTGAAGTCTATGATATAATCAAATTTTAATTTCATCATCATTTTATAGTTTTCATAAAATATTTAGCCGTGGTAAGTTATTATAGTTTCTGTACAATTTCCATCACCATTTTAAACACCAGCAAAGCCACCTCATTACTTTTTTTTATTAACCAATTTGTATTCATTCATTAATCATTACTAACATGTCTTTTAACAATTAATCGTTTTCAACCATCAAAATTTATTTTAACAACCTATTGCTATCAACATATGTATTTTATTTGGTGTGTTTTGTCTGACAGAACAACAAGATGAACAACCCCAGAATTTCACTTGAAGCCATAAAAGTAGCCACACAAAACTTCCATAATGACAATTGCATTGGCGGAGGAGGATTTGGGAGAGTTTTTAAAGGAAAGCTTCAAGACGGTGATGAACTTAAAACCATAGTTGCAAAGCGACTGGATACAAGGTTTGGTCAAGGGGAGCAACAATTTTGGAATGAGCTCCAAATTCTCTTTGAGTATAAGCACGAGAATGTAATTGGTCTTATTGGCTATTGTGATGAAAAAGATGAAAAAGTCATTGTATATGAGTACGCACCCAAAGGAAGCCTAGATAGGTATTTGAAGGATGTTTCTCTTACATGGGTGAAACGACTTATTATATGCATTGACGTTGCAACTGCGTTATATTTCTTACATGGAGGAGTTGGAAAACAAGCAAAGGTGATAGACAGGGACATTAAAATTGCTAACATTCTACTAAACCATGAATGGAAAGCAAAACTTGGTGATTTTGGGCTTTCCTTAATAAGCCCAATAACTCATAAAACGGAGTATGTTATCGATTATGCATGTGGCACACCTGGATACGTGGATCCACTTTATGAAAAATCAAGATTCCTAACCATAGAATCTGATGTTTATTCATTTGGTGTGGTTTTATTTGAGATCTTGTGTGGAAGATCGACGTTTGAAATCAAAAAACATAAAGGCCACTATCTACCGGAGTTCATTAGAAACAAATTTGAAGAAGGTAAGCATGATGAAGTGGTGTTCGAGCAAATAAGGGAACAGATTGTGCCTGAATCATTGGCTACATTTCAAGAGATTGCATACCAATGCTTATATCATGAAAGAGAAAAACGGCCGACAACAAAAAGAGTTCTAACACAGCTTAAGAAGGCACTTGAAATTCAAGTAAGTTTTAAATGCTTTAATATAATCAAAAACTTCAGTTTGTGTTCACCATAAAAAGTTATTTATGCCATCAATCTATTAAGAACATGAAGAAACTTACAACATACATACATACATACTGTCACACCCCAATTAACCTACGGCGGAACATGCCGGGACGAGACATTGATTGTATCATAGCTCAGAAGACACTATGTAATTACACGTGTCAATATCTAAATTATTATTTCACATAAACCATACATTAAAGCACAATAATACATAGTTCTCAAAACAGTTACATATATCAATAATAAACTTAAATTAAATAGCATTCTTCACATCATCGAGCAACCTAAGGTATCACTACTTCAACAATCTTGAAGTCATCCAATAAAGCTACCTGCGCCATGCGTGAAAATACATATATTTGTCAACATAAAGTTGAGCAAGTAAACCACGGTTTTGAGTATATATAATAATAAAATGACAATTCCATGCGATAATCGTAAATCACTACAATTAGTGTAACAATAAATAAAAGTTGTCTTTTCAACCGAATCACATAGATAAGGGTTTACTCCGACGACGTATGATCATACTAATGAGGATGAGGATGAGGATGAGGATACCAACCAACATAAAGTAAACACATAGTCACATTTGCACATATCAACTAATCGAGCAAGCTCAATTACGCATATAGTGGAATCATAGTGAAAACAATAATTTAATTGTGAACGCATAACGCCCCCAAAATTGTAAAGCGGTAAAAAGGGGGATGCGAATTTACTTACCTTATAGAGTAGGATAAACGAGGACGAGATAATAGAAGAAAAAGGCTGGGATGGAAAACAATCAAGCTTCCCGATATTTGCCGACAATTACTCCTAGATGTTAATAACAAGGATTAAATATAATCATAGCGGAATACTAATATTTATGACGGGTTTTGAGATTCGATAAAATATTATTAGGTACACAAGGGTTATTGTTATATTTATAAATGTTATTGTTATCCTTTTTATTTTTATTATTATTATTATTACTAATATTATTATTCATGTTCAATATTTTACAAAGTGATATAAAAGTTGGAAAAGTTAATACGTACATGAATCTTTAAAATGAAAACAATTTGTATTATTAAACGAGTTATCATTACATATATATATATATATATATAAGATTTATGAAGAACAACAAGTCTAGAGGTTCGGTATATCCAAACTTCGTTTATTAAAAGTTATAAACATAAATTAATAAAAAAAATGTTTAAAGGGGTTTAAAAAAATAAATACAAAAACCGGGTCAAAGGAGGCATGAACCTGCGCCTGGACCGGTTCCAGGGTTTTAACACCACATGCACCAGCCATTGGGCTGGTGTGTTGATTTGTTAAATATATCAGTTCGTTTAAATGTAACCAGATACTCCCAGAACACATATTAACCATAAACCCTAGATCTTTAAATCGATTCAACCTTTTATGGTTTGTTAAAATTTGTTTAGGGTTAATGTTCCATGACAGATTGCGATTCTAGGCATACCTTTTAATTGGATTAGAACAGCTTGTAAGATAGCGAATTCGATCGAGCTATTTGCGGCCAAAAGAGGAGAGGTTTAAGTGACGGGATGCTAGTGTTAACTGAATTGGTTATGGGGGAAAGGATTGCGACGGTGCAAATTAATTGAGTTATTACGAGGGGATTATATAAAATCCCAAATTAGGGTTCGTTCGGCTTTAATATGGTAAACCGATCAAATTAAGAACGAATTAACGTGTGTTTACCTAAATTGGGTGTCGGTCAATAGATTATACGGCCGAATATGCTAATTGCCTAACTTAATTGATAATAGTGAGCGGGAATTTGAAAGTTTTAAAAGGTTTAGGGCCGCCGGGTCGGGTTGAGGGGTTTGGGTCGGGTTTGGGTCAACTGGTTGGACCAGTGGGTGGTTTGGGTTATAATGTATTATTTTAATATCATAATTTACAGATTAAGCCCCTGGAGTTTATAGATGGAAACGAGAATGGGTTATAGTTTGAGTTTGGGTGGAAAATGTCAAGTTTCGTAAGTTTGAATATTAAACCATTTAATAATAAAACAAAAACTTTTTTAAAAGAAAATATACTCAATAAATGCATCGGTTTTATTAAATGAGTGACCGGAACCCTTAAACGGGTTGGGTTTGATTACAAGGATATAAAAAAATGAAAACCCGAAATGTTACACATACATACATACATACATACATACATCAGAATATATATTTAATTTGACCGAATAAAGGTGGTGTGCAAATGCTTATGTACAGGTGTATTGAACTTATAGAGTTTAGTATTAATTGCATTTGTAAGTCACTGTATTCTCAATCCTTTTTACGTGATAAACAGAACATGGCATTAACAATCACCAAGTTTTCTCACTTACAAATCCCACTTGAAGTCGTAGTAGAGGCCACCAATAACTTTCATCATGATAACATCGTCGAACATGGTAGATTTAGTATCACATATAAAGGACGACTCTTGCAATCTGTAAGGTTGATGAATATTGCTGCACAGAAGTTTGATTGTAAGCACGTGGAAGCAGACCTTGAGTTTTTGAGGGAAATTTCAGTGCTTATTGATCTCAAGCATACAAATCTGATCTCTATTGTTGGGTTTTGTGACGTGGAAGACGAGAAGGTCATTGTAACCATGTATGAGGCCAACAGATGTCTCGGGCCGCATCTAAGCAACCCCAACCTCACATGGGCGCAAAGATTGAGAATATGTTTAGGGGTGGCTCGTGCATTGAGTTACCTTCATTATTCCAAGGGACGTGATTATGCTATTATACACTGTAACATCAATAGCGACACAATTTTATTAGACGATAACTGGGAAGCCAAGTTATCCAGTTTTGAAACTTCCATCAAACGGTCTGTATACAATAAGGACCAGGTCTGCCCTTGTGAACATATTGGCACAATGGGGTATACGGACCCAGCGATTGAAAAGACGGGAGGTGTGACCCACAAGTCGGATATTTACTCATTCGGAGTCGTTTTATTTGAATTGTTGTGCGGGAGGAAAGCATTTGTTCAAAATCAGGCTAAAAGTTTTCTAGCTCCATTAGCCAAATATCATTATGAAAACAAAACCTTGCAGGATATAATATTTCCTGATCTACAACGGAATCTGATGTCCCCGCAATCACTTCTCAGGTACTCAAACATAGCATATTCTTGCTTAAATCAGGATCGAGCACACCGCCCGAATATTGACTATATTGCTTATGAACTTGAGAGAGCACTGGAACTTCAGCTGCAACTTGAAAATATTGTAAGTTCTTTTTTTTTCTTCTTTTTTTTTTATTTTGCCGTTTATCATTCTTGCATTTCCTTTTGTTTCAATTACTCTATTTCTTTTTGTACATGGAACTAAGTCATACGTAGGGATGGTAAAAGAATTTAAACCGTACAAAAAAAAATCCAAAACATTTGGAATGGATAAGAGGGCCGGTATTTAGATATATATAACTTAATTTGAATTTTTGTGGATTTGGGAGGGATATGGTATTGTGTGATACCCGTATGATTTCCCAAACTCATTTACTTGGATAAAAAATTATTGAATTGCTAGAATTTAGCTGATTATTTGTTACTTTTAGTCCGTTTATGAGGTGAGTTTAAGATCTTATCACTAACAGGCATACCAACATGTAAGTTTTAACCACGTAAAACTACTAGAGGAATACATTATACCTGAGTGGTTTATAATGGAGTACGAAGTTGTTATTATTATGACCCAACCTATTAACGTTGGAGTGCTTGAGTTGACACGCTTTGGTCATACAATTTTTTATGTGTGTTTATCATTATGGGGTGAAGTTAAAATACAAACGAAGATAAAAATGAGAAGTGTGTTAAGGATTTTGAACAAAAATTCAAAAATAATAATTAGAAAATCATAACTCAAAATATAAATTAAAAAATTAAAACACCCAAATGTTTCCCCTGTCATTTCTGTTAAAAAAACTATGAAATATCGAGAAAAAAGACACTATTCGAAAATGAACAAACAACACAAAGATAAATAAAAAAAAGACACAACAGGTCGTAAAATTTAACATAGTGTCGAACAAAATATAACACAATATCAAGAAAAAAAACACAGTATCAAGAAAAAAAGACACAATCAGTGACGAAAATAAATATACGAAAATATATACAATGATGTTTTTTTCTCAACATTGTGTTTTGTTTTTTTGAGATTTTTTTATGTTTATTATTTATTTTTTTTTGGAGAACGAGGAAGATGGTGGAAACATTTTTGTGTTTTTTTTCATTTTCATATTTTTATTCAATTCGAATTATGATTTTTTTTATTAATTTTTCAATATCTTTTTAGGATTTTTTTTTTTGGCTAGAAATCTTTCTCATCATTTTTTGTTTTTGCCCCCCTTTGTATAATAACTTGACCCTATCATTATGCTAGTAATAATAAAAACTTAAACATTAACCTATTTTAAGACTTTTCTTTTTAGTTGCAACCTTTTGCGGCATGCTATTTTAACACTAAACGATTAACAGTTCGATTACATATTTACCATTAATCTTTTGTTTTTATAACACATTAATTATTATTAGATTAAATTACACTTTGTGTTAGGATTTATTTTAGTTTTGGTCTTTATAAATTGCACACTTAATGTAACCCATTGAATATTTGTTTCTAGCATTATATCGTTAAAATAATATATTTTTTTTGAAAACAGAAAAACAAAGAATAAAATAAAATATACAAGGGTTTGGTGTTCTTCAAAAATCCCATGGTGTATATGGACCCAGTTTATTTATGTAAGATATTGTAGTTTCTACCAGAGAAAACTCTTATTCTTAAAGAGCATCATCATATATATACAATCATTGGTTTATAAAAAACACAAAAATCCTTGAACAAGCCCTATGTATCAAAATTGGTTTTCGAGGAAACATGATCCAATTCTTGAGAATCTCTACAAATCAAACTTGGGGTTTGAGGGCACCCATTTCTTAAAATATTAACCACACAATTTCTTTGCAGGAAAAGAAGTTTGAGTACTTGAAGATCTCTGTGGCTGATATTAAATCAGCAACAAATGATTTTTCAAATACATACAGAATTGCATCTTGGTTTGATTATCGGTATGCTTTATATAGAGCAGAGCTTAAACACTTTGATAAAGATAATTCTTTATCCAAAAAGGGGAAGAACGGAGAACATTCAAAGGTAGTTATAAAACGATACCCTTCTGGAGATATGTACTTCAGAGAAGAAGCGTTTTGTAAAGAAATTGAAATGCTTAGCCGTGTAAAGCATCCCAACATAGTCACTTTACTTGGATTTTGTCTTGAAGGTTCTGAGATGATCCTTGTCACCGAAAATGTTTCTAATGGATACCTTGTTTATCATTTGGGAAACACTGACCAAATGCATATTTTTACTTGGGAAAAGCGTTTGAAAATCTGCATTGATGTTGCACATGCATTGAAGTACCTTCACTATGAGATGGAGGACCAAAAGGTGATAATAAACCGTGATATAACCAGCTATAGCATTGGGTTGGATGAGAATTTGGGGGCAAAGATTGTTCACTTTTGTTTATCTGTAATCCTGCCTCCAAATCAAAACGACGAAGCTCTCTATCTCAACTGGATTGGCAGACATGCCTACATAGATCCAGAATATAAGAAGACTAATAAATTAAAAAGAGAATCGGATGTTTATAGTTTTGGAGTAGTTTTGCTTGAAATTCTATGTGGGAGGACAGCCTTTGACCAGATTTACAAAAAGGAGAGTGCCAAAGGGCTGGCTCATGTGGCAAGACAAAGCTTCAGCAAAGGAACACTAGAGGACATGATAGATCCTCTAATAAAAGGAAAAACTAGTGAAAGCAGTTTTGTTTTAAATAGAGGGCCCAACAGGGATTCTTTGCGCACATTTATTCAAATTGCACATCAATGTGTGTCAGAATCTCTAAACCAACGCCCAACAATGAAAGTCGTGGTCAAGGAACTTGAGAAAGCATTATTCTTACAAGTAAGTTGTTCTAACTTCATCCTATCGATAAAAGTAATAACTGTGATGAATTACTGTAATGTCAAAACAAACTATTAGGTTTACATTGCTAATAACCCTTTCCACTTTCTAATATTGTATTGTGTATTCAACCTGTCAATATTAAATTTAAATCCTGCCTTATAGAGAGTATGGTTTTATGACTTTGTTGAATTGGTTTATGAAACTGACAAAAGGAACATGCATATTAAAATCATATTTTTCATTGTTTGAAGTCTATGATATCACCAACTTATCAATTTCAAGTTTGTATTTTAAAAAGTTATTGTTATATTTTAGCATTCACCAGGTTAAATATATCTTTTAACTCTTTTTTGATCTCCAATTTTTATTTTAACAAGTTATAGTTTAATATTTGTGTCTTATGGTCCACAGAAAAACAACAAAGACAACCAGAGAATTCCACTTGAAGACATAAAATTGGCCACACAAAACTTCCATCATGACAATTATATTGGCGAAGAAGGATTTGAGAAAGTCTATAAAGGAAACCTTCAAAATGGTGATGAGTTTAATACCGTTGCTGCAAAGCGATTAGATACAAGGCTTGGTCAAAAGGAAACACAATTCTTGAGTGAGCTCCAAATACTTTGGGAGTATAAACACGAGAATGTAATTGGCCTTGTTGGCTACTGTGATGAACAGAATGAAAAAGTCATTGTTTATGAATATGCATCCAAAAGAAGTCTTGATAGGTATCTGAACGATGCTACTCTGACATGGATGAAACGGCTTAGTATATGTATCGATGTCGCAAGCGCGATGGATTTCATTCATGGAAAACAAGCAAAGGTGATACACGGGGATATCAAAACAGCACACATTCTACTTAGGCATGATTGGAAAGCAAAACTTGCAGGTTTTGGGCTTTCTTTAATAAACCCAATAACCCATGAAATAGAGTATGGCATCGATTATGCATGTGGCACACCGGGATACGTGGACCCACTTTACAAAACATCAGGATTCCTAACCATAGAATCTGATATTTATTCATTTGGTGTGGTTTTATTTGAGATCTTGTGTGGAAGATCAACGTTTGAAATCCAAAAACATAAAGGCCACTATCTACCAGAGTTCATTAGAAACAAATTTGAAGAAGGTAAGCATGATGAAGTGGTGTTCGAGCAAATAAGGGAACAGATTGTGCCTGAATCATTGACTACATTTCAAGAGATTGCATATCAGTGCTTACATGTTGAAAGAGAAAAACGACCAACAGCAAAAGAAGTTTTAATGCAACTTAAGATGGCTTTGGAATTCCAGGTGAGTAATTAGTTTTACCAAAGTGGTTCCTTTGAATGCATTAATGTAAACCAAAACTTTTTACTTCTTCAGTGAGTAAAACTTTATGTATAAATCTTTTAAACAAATGATGAGTCAAAAGATGTCAAAACAAGAATGGGTCTCACGTTCTTTTTAAATTTTAACCTTTTGATAGAATTTATGCAATATTAGTAAGAGCAGATTCATCAAATTTAATTGAAATTCTGTATTTTTCTTTGTATAATTCCCATTTATACTTGTTTAAAAGGTTTTTTTATACCTAGGTACCTACAAAACCAAAGGTAAATGATCAATCAATAACGGACATAGAAGAAACAATTTCTGCCGACTATGTTGATCAGCCCAACCTGGATACGGATGAATCGCACAAAAACAACCTCTTGATATGTCTAAAAGCCAAAAGAAGGAGGTAGAGGATTATGTGCATGCATATAGGTCTCCGGCAAAAGAGGTCTTCATGACTTGGACAAGCCGACAAAGGGAATATTTTGTAGTTCTCTGTCAAGAGCTACAAATCAATCCGGAAGACATGGATGACGAAGAAGAGGTAGCCTCTTAAAAGGATGGTTTTGTTTAACTATGGTAGACGTAGTTTTTGTAACGAGTATTTCTTATGTTTAACCTTATGTTGTTTTTCAAATTGTTAGAGCTTGCCTTGTTTTTGTTTTGACTCATGCTTACGAAATGACCTTGGATTTTTGACTCTATTGCATCATGTATCTATGTATATATAGTCCTGTGCTTTCCTGATCATGATATGCTAAAAGGCATATAACCGCATGCAGATTTCGTCTAATTTTGTTTTGTTAAAACTTAAAACTAAAACAGATTTATACATACTTGAGTCACCTGCTTCATAGTTTAAGGTGGCAAAACTTAAAAGAATTAACTCACAAGTAGCCTCCACATATATCATCCTTTTGAAAAATGGATTATTCATATAAACAATTCCAATAATTTAAAAGTACATAACATCCATTCCTTGTATCGTTGTCTAACTCATGAGTAAAGTATGTTGTGTTGCAAGTGTTTTTGTGTTAAATGTTGTCAACTAGATTTCTAATGTTCATAGTAACAAAATCCTTAGGACAAAATCATATCATAGAGCCTCACTCTTTTAAAGGCAGTCAAATGAAGTGGTTTTGAAGTTTTGTGTATGAGCTACAACTATGAAAATTATAAACCTATGTTCAAAAGAATAAACTCATCTGGAAACACAATCAAAACACAAAACCATAATCATTGATAACATCATATAGAATCTAGGCCGGTTTCTAAGAGACGCATGAAATATAAAGTTATAGTTGACAAAATTCAAAACAGAAAAATGATAACCTAAACCGAAAACATCTACTCTACTTGAGCATATTCACTACTCTGCTTGTTGTGCTTCCTTGCATACCTCTGGTTCCTTAAAAACTTAGGATCAATCTATAAGCCAAAACGCAATCAAACATCATTAATAACTTTATTCTAATAAGAAAGACTAATTTCCTAACACCCAAAAAATGCTCACTGCTTTATTTAAAGCAACATATTAATCCCATTCAATAACAAGCCAACATTCATACCGGTGTTGGCTAAAAACCGAACCAAAAACCAAACATTCGGATTTAAAGTTTTTGTTTAGGTTTTTGTAGTTTTCAATTTGAATTCATTTTTATTGAATTCTTTTTTATTATTTGAACTTTAAACTTTTAGGAATGAAAACTTTGGGCACTAGCAAAAAAATATAGTCCATAACGTTAACTTTGGGCTTTAATATTTTTGTAAACTAAAAAATAACTAATATTATTACACCTATAACATTTGAAAGGCACTATATTACACCTATATATTTATTTTGAGCTTTAATACTTTGGGCTTTATTACATCTAAATTTGGGCTTTACTATTTTGGCCTTATTACACCTATATATGCATATAAGAAAATAATTAAATTGAATCATTTACTTTCTACGCGCACCAATGTTGTAGAACTAACTAGATGTTAGATATGGACTAGCGATTAATCAGTGTTAATATGATTGTAATTTGTATGTAATTTTATAAATAAAATTTTCATTTTTGAACGATTTTGATCACATAGCAATTACTCAGCAACTAATCTAGCGATTAATCGGTGATTAACCATAACCAAAACCATCAACCCTAATTCACAAATCCAACATAAAAAATAAAAAATTAAACAAAACAAAAAACAATTATACCCCTTTAGTGGAAGTGTGCATGTGCTTCTTTGGCTTCTTGATGCCGTTACATTGGGCCTTGTAAGACTGGTTATGTGTCGTGTGGTTCTTAGACTACGTACTTTTTTAATAAATTTTATGAACTTGCATGTATTTATTAAAATATAAAAAGTTGTGTGATATGTAAAAACTACGTATTGATGTATGCAAAATTCTTTGTATGAATGATGAAACGTTGCTATCTATTATAAGGACATGGTATAGACATATACTTTTATAAAAGATGGCATAAAAGTAAGGAATTCTAGAAAATAAAGATGTGACATAATAAAAAAAATTAAATAACATTAAGATAAGTGATTAAATAAATATTTTATATATTCTTAAACATTTTTAAAATATATTGGATTACCGCTAAACAAGTCGCCACGAGTAAATTGTAAGGTTAAACTCGTCGTGGCGAGTTAACTACTAATACACTACTCATATTGGGAATGTAAACCGGAAAAACTAGTCGTTGACCAAGATCTACTCGTAACGACTAATTGAGCTTTCTAACTAACATTTCAAGTTAGTCTTTTGTAAACTAACCGGTTCGATGTATTTGGTAAACAAATAACTCGTTGTGGTTAGTTTGGTAAACTATCTGTGTCTCGAAAAGTTTTAAGATCTACTCGTCGCAACTAAAGGACTTATGAGTTACTCGTGTGCATTGATCAAGAGGCATGCAACTTCTTTATTCGTGACGAGCAAATGATTAGTGAACGTGCTCGTTATGGTTAGTTTATGGCCACGTGGGAAGTGTTAATTGGTTCTACAAACTACTCGTGTGTTAACATAATATAATCGTCACAGCTAGTTTATAATACATATTTTTAGAATTTTTTGTAAATGATACCTAAAACTTCAATTTGTTTCCATAAATGCTTATTTTAGGAATTTCCCCATTCTAATAGCGCTTGTCTTGACCAAAACCCTCCGGTCTTCGGCCATAGACCTCACGCAATTCTTGATCTTCATGCTTGAAGTTGAACATATAATGTTATCGCTTTCATTCTACATAGGTGTTCATTTTAAAGGCTTATTTTGTTTTAATGTCAATATGCTTAAATATGTATACCATTATTGTCACATCGTATAATATCTATATATAAAAGATGACATGATAACTTATATGTAAATGAAGAGAAACAAAATAGATTTAAATCTTTTAAACAAGTTGCATACATTAGACCATTTGTTCATATTCTGTGATGCAATGCATTATAATTAATAATAACAATTATTACTATCATTATGATTACTCGCGTGTGGTATCGTTTAATGGGCAATTGGCATGTAAGAGCCTTTCAAAAAAAAAAATTGGCATGTAACAGTGTAATATTCGAAAATTTCAAAGTAATAAATGTTGAACTATTAGCAAAGTTAATATCTCTTAGAACCGATCAGAACGTTAATAATCAAATATTTCAGATATGAATACTAGTTTAGTAGCCAATATTAATGATAAGTGGGTTATTTTATGTTAAGGTTTTGAGTTAACTGATGTAAACACCAAACTTGATGGTTTAAAGTGAATTGAAGTATACGAAAAATTAGAAACACTCAAATAATATTAATTAGAATATATTAATAACACTAATTCATAATTAGATAAAAGGATAAAACTTTATTAAATATATGGAAAATAAGTGGGAAGCCAAACTATGATCCGATCCATGTTTACTTAGCTTCATGTATATTTAACCTTATTACTCTCCTAGTTTGATTGGGTTTCTATTATTTCGTTCAACAAATTAGCCAAGGATTCAGATAAAGATGTCGTTCTTATCTACGCTTATCGCTTCAAGTTATATACCTCCTTTTTTTTTTCAATAGAACTCACATTCTTTAAGAAACCTCATAGCCTTTGAAATCGACCGACGAACCCCGCTCTTCAACTGATCCGCTACCGCAATTGGTCCTTCGATTCAATACGTTGACACACCATCGCCAAACCAGACTATCCGTTTGATTAGTTCTTCATTCTTTCCACCACCGTTCATGATCGCCGCTTCGTTCTGTGCAGCTATGGAGGTGATAGTTCTACTTTCTATTAATCGTTAGTTGCCTAAATAATCTAGTTTAATATGGTTCTTAAATTATGATTCGTTACCGGCGACTTAATTATTAAATTTGAATTCGATTTTGTTGAAGAACATAAACTTATCTGATGATTTTACCAGTCAACTACTCAAGAGTTCCATTAGACCCTTTAGTACGTATTTTGTTTATAAGAATACTGATGTTCTACCTTTGTTTGTTCTTCTGGGCCCGTGCTAAACAACGAATGTGAATTTATAAGTTATAGTAACTGTTACTACAACAAAGATAAGACCAATGATAGGAAATGGACTGGTTAGGCTAACAGGATTCAAGGGTTCAGGTTAACCTAACGCAGGACGTGGTGTCCCTCTACGTTTGCAAAACGTAGAAGGAGGTTCACTAGTTTGTTGTTGATTGTTGTAGTTCACCGAAGATCCAGAACCGTGATGTTTGGAATCGGTTCTTGGATGAAGTTCTTGGTGAAGCTATGATGTTTGTGAAGTAAGAAAGGAATAAGCAAAATGTATATTCCTTAAGGGAGAAGAGAAGATCCAGGAGTATGTATTAACTCCAGATCTGTTGCCTTTATGTTTTTGGCCAAGTCCTCTTTATATAGAAGGAGAGACCAAGCCTTTTGTCTAGTGTACAAACTAATTCACCTCCAGTTTACTTAGAGAGTTGACCTTTGTGGGCGGGAAGCTTTGGACCGTTGGTCCATGATTAAAATAATAATACTTTATCTGAGCATGTCCCTTGCTCAGAGGGAACAGTGATGTGAATAGTGAGTTGACATCGTACTGTAGCACGTAGGTACTTGTTTACATAAGTTTGGGCGGGAAACGAAGCTTTTAACCTTTTAACCTTTTTAGCGTTAATGTGTGGAAGCCATTTTATTGATTCCTTGGGCTACCCCCGTCATCAGCCCCCCAAGTCAGAGGAATTTGAGAGGTAAGCTCAAGGGCTTCTGACTTATGCACACATTGTGTTTATTGCATAAGGCTTCGAGGCTTGTAGGCTTCGAGGCTTGTAGGCTTCGAGGCTTTGTTCAGTTTTGGTTATTTTTTGAAATTTTGACAAGACAGTTGATGTGATGGTAACTGCAGGTTGCGGTTCCCAATAACTGTTTTTTATTAATAGTCTACTCATTTCCTTCAGTTTTTTCTTTAAAGCTTTCACAATTCTCTCCAAACTCATTCAAGTTTTCAATCCTATCATCAGGTTAGTTTCGATTTTTTCATCTTCCTTTCAAAATTATGGTTGCTAAGAAAGATTTGTCGGTCAGTTTTTCACGATTAACCCAGGAAGAGGTTGAGTCGTTTTGTATTGAGTGGGCTATAGGGTTAAAGTTCAAACCGATGACTCCGCCGGTCGATTCGTCGATCGATCGTTGTCCGGCGGGTTTCATTGCCCTCTATTGCCAACATTTTGAATTTTTGAATCTCCGGCATCCGTTTTCAATCTTTGTTTTGAATGTATTGGAGTATTATCGTGTGTCGTTCGGTCAGATTCATCCCTTAGGGCTTGCTAGGGTTTTACACTTTGAGGTTTTATGCAAAGCTTTAGGATATGATCCGTCATTGTTGAGTTTTCGCCGTTTCTTTCGCTTAGCGAAAAACGGTGATTGGTACACCTTCGAACATACTCAGGTTGATACTTGTTTGGTTTCCTCGACGGTTACGACCCTCGGTTCTTGGAATGACCGTTTTTTCTTTGTCTCCGACTCCATTCTTCCTTTTAAATCTGTTTGGAGACAACCCGAGGCTGTTTTAAATGAACCAGAGCCGGCTGAATCGGAGTTGAATGAAGCGTTTTTGAAGTCGATTAGGAAGTGTCCGTCGCGTATTCGTCCTTTTCCCGAACATCTTCTTGTGTTATTAGAAATTAGCAAGTTATGGGACAAGCCTAATCGGGATCCCGTGCTTATGAGGGATAATAAGGGTATGCGTTTGTTTATCCCGTATTTGCTTTGTTCTGTTGATATGTTTGTTAATGGGTTTTTTTCCTTGTGTTTGTAGTTATGTCGGCTTTGGATTTCTTGAAAAGTGATGATACTTCGGACGTTGGGTTTACGGATGCTGCGGCTGTTGGTGATGATGCTACGGTTCGAGGGAAAGAGGGTAGGTTCGAAGGTTCAAGATATGTGGGAGTTCCAAACGTCAAAGGGTTTACCAAAGCTACTGCTCTTAAGGCTTCTACTCGTCGTTCCACATGACGTTTGTTGAAGTCCCCTGGCCCATCATCTTCTCACGAACCTGTTGAAGTTAGCGAGGATGTTCAAGTTGTCGAAGATCAGGGTCCAGGTGTAGAGGTTGAAAAGGAGCAGGGCTTGGTTGTTTCGAAGAAAAAGAAATCGACTGGCAGGAAGGTTGTGATGCCGATGGTTCAAGGGTTGGATAGGAATGCAGTTTATGTGCCGGAGTGGAATGTGAAGGTTGGTGATAGCTTCAAAGATCCGGAGGTTTGTGTTGATGTTTTAGCCAATTTTGCTCATCCTGGTGTTCGTGAAACGATTTCTGGTATGGAAGGTGATTCCATGTTGTCAAGGTTGATCTTGAGTTCCTGCAACCTTTCTGCCCTTTTGGCAGAGGGTGTGACTCGTTTTAGAAAGGGGATGCAGGAGTATGAGGATTTTTCCAAGAAGAAGGAGGGCATGAAAGCTTCTATGATGGAGATGAAGAAAGAGATTGATGGTTTGTCGAAGAAGGAGGAGGGTTACATCAAGAAGATTGATGAGTTGTCCCGTGGCCATGAGATTGAGGTAGCAGGGTTGAAGAAAGCTATGGAAGCTGACAGGGCTAAATTGGATGCTGACCGGGAAGCCTTTGAGGTGCAGAGGAAAGCCTTTGAGATGGAGAAGGAAGGCTTGAAGGCTTCGGTCACTCAGACCTCTAACGACAACCGGTGGCTTATTGAGCACGGGTTTCATCAGGTTGTAACTTACTTGCTTCATTCCAATGAATTTAAGTCGGTGCTGGGCGATGTTACACGAAGCTGCTAGGCCATGGGAAGCACTTGGGCTTTGTTGCAGGCTTCAAACATCACGAATCCGGTCAACCTATGTAGCAGTCGCCCTTGTTCAACCGTGAAGCTTATAAGCTCTTCTCAGATTTAGTTCGTGCAATGGAAAGGCTCACTTACCCTTATGTGGGTGAAGTTTCGTCATGCTTTGGTAAGCCTCTTTCCGTTTTGAAGGGCTTGAAACCAGCCGGCCTTGATGAGAAAGTTTCCAAAAAGGTGCTTGAGTCCTTGTCTAAGAAGCGCTCCCGTTCGGGTGATAGCGAAGAAACTTTATCTGGAGGTAGCGACGGATCTCATGTGGCAAGCCTCGAAGGCTCGGCTGTTGCTGATGTTGGCCCATAAGTGAAGAAGTCCAAGAAAACTAAAGGTGGTAAGGCTAGTACTTCAAAGCCTGTTTCTGATGTTTAAACACTTGATTCGTAGCTTTCTTAGCGCCTTTAAACAATGTTATGTACTTTGAACAATTTAGGTTTGGCATGAAACTCTTAAAGTTTCTGCCTTATGGTTGTCGTTGGCCTTGTTGGCCGTTTGAACATTTTCATGGGAATCCTTGTGATTTCCTTTGTTTAGCCTGGATGGATTATCATGTATTATACTGGTTATGGCTTTAGAAGGCCTTGTTTATAAATCGTAATGTTCTATGTATTGTGTTATGGTTGCTTGTCTTGTTAGTTTGATGTGTTTTTAGCTAACTTTCCTTAAAAAGTTTTAGTGTTGCAGTCACTTTAACTTCAAGGCTTCATTAGGTAAAAAGCACATGTTGGCTATCCTTTGTATCACTATTTAGTGTATGTTTTTGTTTCGTAAACTTTTTCAAAGCTTAAGGAACGAATTGGTGTAGGCTGTTCAGACCTGTCTATGAGACAAGTTTTAGTTGAAAATTTTATAAGTCTCATGGAGTTGGATTGATATAGGAACTCACGCCTTATATAGGTCCATTTAAACCTTGAACCTATTGAGCGATGTGGCCTGGGAGCTCATCCCCTTACATGGCCCTTGCCATGGAGTTTCTTGCTAGGTTCTCAACCTGATTATAGGATAGTAAAGACAAGTTATGACAAAAACTGTATCATTCATTTCAAGAGGTTGTGTTCACAAAAAAGGAGAATTATACATCTCTTGAAGTACATTTTAAGACTTTGACTAGGCATGGAACCTTTTAAGGGTTTTGCCGTTCCAGTGTCTTGGAAGCTTTTTGCATTCTGTGTCGGCCAGCTTGTAGGATCCTCCCTTGTGAGCTTCAAGGATTGTGTATGGTCCTTCCCACTTTGGGCCGAGCTTTCCTTGATTTTCTTTCTTGCTGGCCTCATTGTTTCGGAGTACAAGATCTCCTGGTCTGAAATGTTCGTGTTTCACTCTTGCATTGTAATAAGCTTCCATTTTTTGCTTGTACTTAGCCTCTTGTATTGCGGCTTGATCACGAATTTCTTCAAGGAGTTGCAAATTCAACATGGTCTCATTGTTGTTTGATTCGAGATCCATGTTGAGTGTTCTTTGAGTTACAACTCCAACTTCTGCTGGGATTACGGCTTCTGATCCGAACACTAGGCTGTAAGGCGATCGTTTGTGGCTTGTCTTTTCGGTTGTTCTTATTGCCCATAGAACATTTGGGAGTTCTTCAAGCCAATTGTTGTTATGCCTTCTCAGCCTTGTTTTGATTCCTTCTACGATGGTTCTGTTTGTTCTTTCAACTTGGCCGTTGGATTGTGGGTATGCAACTGAGCTGAACACTTGGGTGATTCTGAATTATTTGCACCAAGTGCTAAAAGGCTTCTCAGCAAATTGTTTCCCGTTATCCGTGACCAACACTCCTTGCAGACCATAACGGCAAATGATGGTTTCCCATACGAAGTCGATAACTTGTTTTCCCGTTATTTTTGCAAGTGGTTTGACTTCAAGCCACTTGGTAAAATAGTCAACAACTACTATCTATAATTTTACCCACCCTTGACTGGTGGGAATGGACCAACAATATCCATTCCCCATTTGTGAAATGGCCAAGCCGAGGAGATGGGGACTAGATCGTGTTTAGGGCTTTTGGGAACCGGTGCATGAATTTGACAAGCTTCACATTTCTTGAGTTGTTCCGTTGCATCTCGGTGCATGGTGGGCCAGAATTATCCGAGGTTTATCAATTTTGCAACCATCGTTCTTGGCCCAAAATGAGCTCCGCATATACCCTCGTGAACCTCTTTGATCAGATATTGACTTTGTTCGGGGCCCACACATCTCAGTAGTGGTGCAAGGTAGGCCTTTTTATAAAGGATTTCTCCTTGCAACACATACTGTCTGGATTTGATTCGAACCCTTTCAGCCTCCGTCTGGTCCAGAGGTAACTCACCAGTTTTGAGGAACTTTTCTGTGAGAGTCATCCAATTGGGACCTTCTTTAGTGATTACATCTTGAACCTCCAATTCTTGAATTGAAGGAGTTTTCAACACTTCCACCAATACTTTCTTGGTAAGATGTGCAAATGTGAGGGATGCTAGTTTTCTCAGGGCATCGGCTCTTTTGTTTTGTGATCTTGGGACTTGTTTGATGGTGCACTCTTGAAACGTGGTCATCAACCATTTTGCCTTTTCACGGTACTTTTTCATGTTGGGCTCTTTGGCTACATAGCTATCATTGACTTGACTTGAAACAAGCAACGAGTCTGTGAAGACTTGTAGCTTTTGGATCTTCATCTCTTTGGCAATCTTCAGGCCAGCGATCAATGCTTCGTATTCAGCTTCGTTGTTGGTGGTCTGAAATTAAAGTCGACAAGCATATGTAAATTCTAACCCTTCGGGGTTGATTAAAATGAGCCCAGCTCCTGACCCTTCGATGCTGGAAGCTCCATCGGTAAAAAGCTTCCAGGCTTCTGGGTCAGAAGGTTCAGTGGCAGTTGTATGTATTTCAGGAATGACTTGCTTCGGGATTTCTACAATGAAGTCCGCCAAGACTTGGGCTTTGATAGATTTTCTTGGGACATAGGTGATGTTATGTTCACCTAGTTCCACAGCCCATTTGGCCAATTGGCCTGAATTTTCTGGTTTTTCAAGCACACTTTTGATGGGTTGGTCGGTGACCACTTGTATAGGGTGTGCTTGAAAGTACCTTCGAAGCCTTCTGGCCGTTTGAATTAAGGCCAGAGCAAGTTTTTCCAAAGGAGGATATTTGATCTCTGCCAGTTTTAATGGTTTACTAAAGAAATAAACGGGTACCTGAACTTTGTCTCGTTCGATGGTTAGAACCGCGCTTAATGATTCTTCAGCGACTGAAAGATAGACAGAGATCAGTTCTCCTGTTTCAGGGGCTGCAATAGCTGTTAGTGAAACCAAGTGCTGCTTCATTTGGTTGAAGGCTTCTTCTGCTTCTTCCGTCCACCTGAAATCTTTCTTATAGGTGCAACCCTTTAGTGTTTTGAAAAAGGGTAGGGACTTTTCAGCAAGCTTGGAGGTAAAACACTTCAAGGCTGCAAGCCTTCCGTTTAGACTTTCCACTTCTTTCTTGCTTTGTGGGGATTTGGTTTCAAGAACAGCCCTGACTTTGTTGGGATTAGCTTTTATGCTTTGTTAACCCACGATGTGTCCCAAAAATTTGCCTTCTTCGAACACGAATGAGCATTTTCCGGGGTTAAGCTTCATGTTGATCTTCCTTAAGTTTTGGAAGGTTTCTTGTATGTCTTCAAGCATTTGATGCTCGGTTTTGCTCTTGATTACCAGATCATCAACATAAGCTTCCAGGTTTCTGCTAATTTGGCTAGAAAATGCTTTGTCGATCAAACGTTGATAGGTTGCACCAGCATTACGTAGGCCAAAAGGCATATTTTGATAACAGAAATTGCCCTTGTCCGTGTGGAATGCAATTTTTTCTTCATCTTCCACTTTCATGAGAATTTGATGGTAACCCTTGTAAGCGTCGAGAAAACACTTAAAGGGATGGCCGGTTAAAGAGTAAACCTTGAGGTCCATCTCGGGTAAGGGATAGCAATCCTTTGGGCATGCTTTGTTTAAGTCTTTGAAGTCGATGCACATCCTCCAAGACTTTTCAGGCTTTCGAACCATTACTGGATTAGCTACACAAGATTGATACTTGACCTCACGTAGGATCCCAGCTTGTACAAGCTTTTCAACCTCTTGGCATGCTGCCATGCTTCATTCAGGAGCCAAGATCCGTTTCTTTTGGACAACATGCTTGACATCAGGGGGTATTTTTAGCTCATGCTCTGCAATGCTTCGAGGGATGCCGGTCATGTCTTCCGGGCACCAAGCAAAGACATCGTTGTAGTTTATCAACAACTTTTCAAGGTGTGAATGTGTTTCTTCGGAAAGGCTCGTGTTTACCCGTACCTTTTGTTCAGGGTACTTGGGGTTTATAATTAAGCCTTGTTTCTCTTCTTCATCTTTTGAACTTTCCCCTTCAACCGTGTAGACCTCTCGGGTGGGCTGAAGGGTTGCAATTCCCATGTCGGTGGGAAACTTTACAGCACCTTGACCAACCGAGACAGCCATGTTGAACACACATTTCCCTGGCCTTCCTATGATCACATCATAGTTGGAAGGTGTGTTGATAACCACAAAAGTGAGTGGTTTGGTTTTCTTCATCTTGCCTTCACTAAAACAGACATCAAGGGTTAGTTGGCCTAAAGGCTTCAAGGGTATATCGGCGATACCTTTTATAGTCGTCCCGGAGGGTTGAAGCCTTGAACGCTCTTCCTTACTCAGCCGGTTGAAGAACCTTTCATACATGATCTCTGTGGCCGCCCCTGTGTCGATGTAGGCTTTGCTTGTGTTGAGTGTTCCCACGACCACTGCTACTACCAAAGGGTTTGAGAGTAAGTTACCTTGAGGTGGTGGGAAGCAGACGCATTGAAGCTCCCAAGCTTCCAAGCGTTGTCGTTTGTGGGGAACACCTTGGTCTATATTCATCATATTCACTTCTTTGCTTTTTCTCTCAGCCATCTTGTCTTTGACCCCTTTTACCAAATGAGCCAATTCTCCAGACTTGACAGCTTCCTCAATTCTTCTCTTGAGTTGAAAGCAATCGTTTGTGTGATGACCTTTTTCTTCGTGGAACTCGCAGAACTGGGTGGAGCTTTCGTTCTTCTTGCTTTTGGGCAAGGGTCGAGGAGGTCGGAGTTGTGTTTCACCTCTTCGGTGGCAAGGATCTCATGAGGGGTTTTGGTTAAGGCTGTGAAGTTCACAGTCCTTTCCCTGCTTGGAGGGTTCCGACCTTCAGGCCTTCGCTGATCTGAGCTCCTTGGATATTTATCATAGGGATTGTAGTTCCCTTTCTTTCGGTTGGTCTGTTGCCTCGCCAACTGGGAGCTCTTTTTCTTTGCTCTTTGAAATCAATGGCCTCCTCGCCTCAGATATGAGCTTCAGCTCGTTCGAGAGCTTCTTTAAGGGTTTTAGGTAGACACTTGTTAAAGTCCCTTGTAAGGTATTTGGAGGTGATGGCGTTCATGAAGCCTGCCACCCTAATTTTTTCGTCAGCCCCCACATATGTCAACCCTTCTTTCTTGTACCTTTCGATGAAGTCTCGAAGGCTTTCGTCATCTTTTTGTTTTATCTGAAAAATGACCGTGTCATCCTTGACGTACCTTCTTTGTTGTGAAAAGTTGGCCAAAAATCCTTTGCTCAGATCGTCGAAGCTTCGAACGCTTTGAGCAGGAAGGTCATTGAATCATATCCTGACTGATCCGACTAATGTTTGCATGAACATCCGGGAACATTCAGCGTGGGACCATTTTTCGATTCTGGCCGCCCTAGTGAAGACCTGGAGGTGGTATTCGGGATCTTCAGTGTCACACCCCGACCAAAGGCGGCGGAACATGCAGGGGTGCAACGTGATTGGACAAATACACAAGACACTATTTAAAGTGACAATATTTATTTAACTCATTTTATTTTAACAAATCAAATAAACAACACGTCTCGTCCACACAAACAAGTTGAATACAAGTAACAATTATATTGTTCGTTTTACTAATATCCTAATAGTCTTGGTAACGTTTCTCATCAAGTCCTCGAGTCAACAAAAGTCAAACCTGTAACATTTCATAAAATAAAGTTTGTCAACACAAAGGTTGGTGAGCAATTCATAAGTTTGAGGATATAAGTATATAGTAATAAAAGCCACAAAACTTGTATACAAAAACAATAAATAAAAGCAAAAACAATAAATAAAAGCAACAACTTGGATAAATTGACAATCGCTAATAGAATTACGTTAGCGCCACCTAGCTACAGGGGGTTGCCAAGTAGTCTAGGATTTAATAGAATATCGTTAATTGCATTATGTTAACGACACCGTGCAATAAGAGAATACCAGATAGATCACGGATTTATAGACTTCCCCATGACTGAAAGCGATAAACACATAGGCACATAGCATGTAAGCATTGAACACAAAATCAAGCAATTATTAAAGTAAAGTATACAATCACGTTTGTGGGTTTAATATTCAAGTTAGTAAAGCATTTAGTTTGATAGGTATGAAATGTCACCCCAAAACGAAAGATAGAAAAAGGGCTATGAAAGTACTCACCTCGATTGATGAACCGAGAAATAAATAGATAAATAAATGAAGCTCGAACGGTAAAACCATGATGAAACTATATTGGAAACAATGAACGATGAGGTTCGGTTGTAAATCGGATTGCCGGTTAGTTTGTTAAAGATTAGGGACTCGTACATAATTAATAATTAGAATAAGAATAATATTATTTTATTGGGATTTTAAATAGCTAAACTAATATTAAAAGAGACAAGACGGGTTTTAAATCAAGGGTTCGGTTTTATAAAAATGAATTTATAATAAAGTTTATAATAATATTATTAATGATAAGATAGTAATGATAATAATAATGCTAAAAGATATGTTATATATATATATACTTATATATATATAGATATATAAGATAATAATAATAACAATAACTATTTCTAATAATACTAATATAGTATAATAATTATAACAATAATTATTATTAATAATACTAATATTAATAGTTATAAAATAAAATCTTGGTATTAAATTTTAAGGTGTTGTTGATAAAAATAGTAATAATAATAAGTAATATTTATAGTAATTAATGATACCATACTCGATTTTGGTTCGATTTCTAAACGAGTTCACAAAAATATAATAATATTATTGCTAATAATTATGGATAAAAATATGATTTTACTAAATAATAATAATATGATCTTTAATAATATTAATAACAACTTTAATGTTTATAATAGTAATAATAATAATAGTAATAATATTATTATTAACAATTAATAAATATAATAGTATGTTATATGTGATAATACTAATAATAATCTTTATGTATTGATATTAACACTAATAGCAACCGGAATTTGTTAAGTACAAAAATAATATTAAAACCGGTCTAGGATGAGACTCGAACCCGAGACCTCTAGTTTAATAATTAACGTACAAACCCAAAACGAAAACAAGATGGCGATTGTTAATTAAACCCATAAGAACTTAATATATCTATTATCCGACTACTCATTTTTTTCCCAAATCAAACCAATTCCATACCAAACCAACGTGTTTCAACGTATATAACCAAATATATAAAACCGGTTATTAACGAACTTAAATCCGATAATCGATATATGAATGTTTAGTAACACCAACCCCAAATTATATACCTTTTTCGTGTTCACGAGTCGTGGCTCGATACCGGGAATGAACCGAGCCGAAATCCACCGGAGATGAGAGAGAGACGGAGAGAGTGAGCCGAATAGAGAGAGACTGAGAGAGAGAGAGAGAGAGAGGCCTAGAGAGAAAGAGAGAAACCGAGAGAGAAAGAGAGGCAGAGAGAGAGCTGCGGGACTGAGTAGGCGGCGGCCGGTTTTCCGGTCGCCGGAAAACGAAACCGAAGGGGAAAGGGGGAGGAGGGGGCTGCCGGAAACGCGATGGAGGGTAGGAGGGGTGGTTTTGGATGGCTGCGGTGGAGGTGGTGGCCGGCAGGGGGACGGCGGCCGGGATGGTGGGGGTCGCCGGAAATCGGCTGGGGGTGGCGGCTGTGGCTTATAATGTGATGATAATAAGATAGGGTTAGGTATTTTTGGCTTATATATGTAATACATATTTACAGAAATGGCCCCTCAAGTTTCAGTCATAGTTTATTACGAGTTTAAAAGTTCTAAAGGCTTATAACAACCTAACGAAAATTAGTTTGAACCCCTTACAATTTATAAACAAATTTTTATGTTAAATGAACTACGATTAGTACACGCCTACATAACGGATTTGATGAACTAAGTACGTGGAAGATTTAAAGATCGACTTAAAAGATTTATAAAATTTCCGGGTCGGGTTTATAATACAATACGGGTTCGACGTATAATTTATTAAAATAAAACGCGAAAGAAAATCCAAAACCCGAATTTTGACGAATGTCACAGTATCACCAACTTTTTGGAAATTTCGTCCCGAAGTTAAAGTAAACTTAAAGAAAAGTAATTATTAACGAATGTTGTCTTTAGTAAGATAATTGCATGAACAAATTTTAAGCAAACGAATGACGTCAGATCTTTGCATGATTTGAAAAACACTACAAATGAGAAACATAATAAAGGCACTTATATATAGGATGTACCAGCGGCGTATCCACCATTCCCTTATCATGATTTCGCATCTTTGTCGTTTTTCTGCCATTATCCTCGGGTCTAAGTTTTCGCACACAAACGTACTCACCATAGCTTCCATACGGGGATTTTGATAATTAAGTGTGCACCCATAATTATTTATATCGTCGTATGGTCCACATGGTTCGTCCATTGTGTGGTATAAGAGACATATTTATTTTGAAATCTTTAAATAATAGATGTGTAAATAAATTTGTTGAATTTTTCCAATATTGACAAAACAGTACTAGCGGTTGAGAATTTCGGGATTGACTTTTTAGTAAGTAGGAAAATGGAATACATAAATGAAACAGTTTTAAAGTCTTAGAATATAAACCAAGGCGAAAATAACAATTCGGCTTAAATTAAGTAAAAACGATCAAATAATAAAAAAATTTAGGGTAAACAATATGAAACGAGATTTGAAGTTAAACGTTCTCCATGTTAAAGAATAAGTAAATCATTAAAATCAATAGTTGAAAGTCGGGTCACTAAATTAGCGTAAAAAAATCCGATAAGTGGAACGAGGATCCATAAAGTGAAAATGAGAAACCCGAAAGGTGAGTACATGAGGTAGGGGTAAACAACGTTACAATTAACAATAATGCCGTACAATGAGTTTCACACGCGAACAAACTTGAGGTTATAAGTAATTGAGAAATACAATTTCGTGAAATCACGAGAATGAGGTGAGTTTCTTTGGGGTGACGCATGCGCATCAATATAAATAAAATAGTATTCGATTAACAACCAAAACAATCGATGAAATATGATAAAACGTGAATACGGCCACTATTGTGAAACCATTTATATAATCGTCATTATAATAACGGTTTCTAATAGCGCCAAAACTTGTAGACAGCCACACATAGGCCGTTAATAGTTTGGATGAAATGGTATAGAATAATGTATAGAATCGCGTTTACATAAATGCTCAAATATAAATAACATAGTCATAACAATATCGATTAAAAGATAAACGAGATTTTTTTTTTTTGGCGAAGTTAAGGTTTTGAAAGTATTACACAAATTGTTATTGAATAGCTTGGATTCGGTCAAAATCAAAACACCAGAATGAAATCTCATGTGCATAAAGTTACCATTGGAACATCTCATCAGTGGGAAAGAAAATCGCAATAACAGTGCGACTCGAATAAATGACGAAATATGTAAATCGCGTTTTATGTGCTCATTGAAAATATAAGAATAATATCGAAAATGAAAACTCAGGTAAAGTCGTTTTATTGTTTCCAAGAAAAATGAATATAATAATATCAATATATCGTGGTATCGCGTAGCTAGAGAAACGTTTTGATCATTATCAAGTGTAAATCTTGTAAGTCCAATTTGTTAAAGGAGTTTGTATACATAAAGCGGTTGTGATAAAAAAGATTATTTATAAAATAATGCTTGCGATAATAAGATGTAATAGTTTGCGTAAATCGTTATTGAGCAAAAATTTGTGTAACGACATAAAGTATTTATAAATGCGTCCCGAAAGATTTGCAAAGCTAGGGTCAATGAGTTTATGCAATATGGTGAAAGTTGTAATTTATTACTGAATAAATCCCGCATTCATCATTCAAAATGAAACTTTGAATTTAAAAAGTCTTTATGAGATTTATCACCTTAAGTGACGACATTTATACCCTTGAAAACATCTTTATATTTGTTTAATAATTTTTGAAAACAATTCCTCATAATAAAATTTTGTTGTCATGACAATACCATATATATATATATATATATATATATATATATTCATATTTTTATTTTTAGAGTTTATAATTTAAAAGTGATTATTTGATCACATGAGGTTGTTATAAATACATTAGTTGTATGTAAGTATATATATATATATATATATATATATATATATATATATATATATATATATATAAATTTAAGGGTAAAGCGAAGCTTGCGTGTGTATGGAGAGATTTTAGGCTTCGAATAGTGAATGGTTTGGAAATTTGGTGAAGAGTGAGTATGTTTCGGCTGGCTTGCGTAGTTGGGTTTTTCTTGAGTTGGATTTATGAGGTTTGTTGAGTTTAGGTCGTTTGAGTGGTTTAGGCTTGGATGATTTGTATGAGTAATGGTTTGGCTATTTAGGTGAGGTTTTGCTTATTTGAGATAGGGTTAAGTTGATGGGTTGGAAAATTCGATCTTGACTGGTTTGGGTTGAGATTCGGTTTATACATGTATTTTGTAAGGGTTGTTTGGGTTGCTATTTTGATATCAATCTCTATATTGGATGGGAACGGTGTGGCTATATGGGTCGTGATTTGACATAGCAAGGATCGAACGATCGAGTAATAGTTGGGTAAACTTTGGTTTGTATATGTCCAAGCATTCGTGAGTGTGTTTGTCGGTGTCTTTGAAGTATTAGGATAGTGAGTTTGATAAGTTTTCGTTCATATCGAGGGAGGATTTGAGTGCTCGGGAAACTTTTAAAGCGGAAGGGTGGTTTGATTTAAGGCGGTAGTTTGAGATGGATTACGAGTGTTTGGGAAACTTGTGGTTGCGTCTAGGGAGATTTTTTTTATCAATAATAAGTATTAGGTTGAAAATATCATAATTTATAAATAATGTTTGAAGCATCTATGAAAATTTTGATAATAAAAATTACAAGTTAATATATATATGAATATATATATATTATATAAATAGAATTTTTTTGAGATCCGAACGTGTGAATCACACATTTCTTTTTTTATAAAGATTAAAATAAATTATTATTTTTTTTTTGCTTATGAGGAAATTTAAAATACTTAAATTGAATTTAAAATTTGTTATAAGGTCTCAATATTTAGTGATGAATGTCGTATTTTTTGGGAAAACAAAGTTGCGTAAAAATACCAAGTTCGTTATTTAATATCGTGTAACGAAAATACCATTGTAAGTTAAATGACCAGCATTGTAAATCGAGAATTCACAAGTAAACGATTTTTGGTCTTTGAAGTAAAATTTCTATGAAGTTTTACATGAGAGTTTCAAGAAGATTACAAGCTATAAGTTTGTGACTTTCTTGGAAGATCATGGCAAAACTATCATAAAAATTTTAAAACGCGGAAAATCGTATGATGTAAATTTTTATTTGCAAAAATTTATATTGTACCAAAGATTGTATGATGAAAGTTGTTATGAAAATAAAATTGGGTAGTGAAAAATTTTACCACGTGTATCTTATAATATAGTATAATTAAAAATGTCGTGCGAAGTTTAAATAATTAAAATTTTGAAGTGATCGTACAAAATAAATGGAATAGTTATAAAAATAAAATTTTATAGAATTTTGTACAAGGACTTTAAAGACAATTTAAAGTTTATGCAATAGAAAATTTACTTGGAAAGTTAAGGTGAAATTTATTATAAAACCTTATGATGAAATTTATATAATAAGATTTTTTTTTGTAAATCATTTTAATGAAAATAAATGGCATATCAAAAGTCAGTATGAATATATCAAACTTTATATATACATATATTTATTTATTTGTTTTCCTTTTTATAACGAATAGATTTTAATGAATGAAATTTCAATAAAAATCCTTGTGAAATAAAAATGAGAAAATTGGTGTAAAATTTTACCATATAAAATCGAGATATAAAGGAATTATTAACAAATAAATAAAATAAATATAGCATTTATGAATGAAGACTTGTGAGAAGAATTTATAACAAAATAAGGGAAAATGGTTTAAATTCTTGAAACGTAATAATAATGTTTTAAGATTTTAAGGCGGAAAAATCGTGCATGAACCACCATGACCTGATATTCGGACACTAAAAACCTTTATTACAAAAATACCATGTTGGGGTCTAAACATGTGCACGCACCACCGCGTCTTTTTCATGTCTTCGACTCAAATAACGATTGTAACAAAAATAATAAATCAGAATACAACGTCATGTCAAAACACTAGTCCACGAAATCACCGTAGTTCTATTGTTATAACACCGAAAATTAGGATGGCGGGCGGAACGCTCGCTTTCGACTACTTAAAGTGGTCATCTCATATGAGACAATCTTTAAGGATATTTGAAACAACGGGATCCAAGTTAAGCTCGTGATCCATAAAACACAATGAAAACTAATGTTTTTGCGTTTTAAGGTAAGGATACCTTGGAGTACTATGAAAGTGTGTGTATGTGTATATTTATGATTTGATAAAATAAATAAGTATATAAATAAACAAGTGTATTGAACAATCAAGTAGGGTAGACACGTATAGGTAACACGTATAAGGACCCTAAAGTAAAGACTATACTAGGTCGTTAAGTCTAACCACCTATCCTATAGTCTTGTGGCTCTGATACCAATCTGTCACACCCCGACCAAAGGCGGCGGAACATGCCGGGGTGCAACGTGATTGGACAAATACACAAGACACTATTTAAAGTGACAATATTTATTTAACTCATTTTATTTCAACAAATCAAATAAACAACACGTCTCGTCCACACAAACAAGTTGAATACAAGTAACAATTATATTGTTCGTTTTACTAATATCCTAATAGTCTTGGTAACGTTTCTCATCAAGTCGTCGAGTCAACAAAAGTCAAACCTGTAACATTTCATAAAATAAAGTTTGTCAACACAAAGGTTGGTGAGCAATTCATAAGTTTGAGCATATAATTATATAGTAATAAAAGCCACAAAACTTGTATACAAAAACAATAAATAAAAGCAACAACTTGGATAAATTGACAATCGCTACTAGAATTACGTTAGCGCCACCTAGCTACAGGGGGTTGCCAAGTAGTCTAGGATTTAATAGAATATCGTTAATTGCATTACGTTAACGACACCGTGCTATAAGAGAATACCAGATAGATCACGGATTTATAGACTTCCCCATGACTGAAAGCGATAAACACATAGGCACATAGCATGTAAGCATAGAACACCAAATCAAGTAATTATTCAAGTAAAGTATACAATCACGTTTATGGGTTTAAGATTCAAGTAAGTAAAACATTTAGTTTGATAGGTATGAAATGTCACCCCAAAACGAAAGATGAAAAAGGGCTATGAAAGTACTCACCTCGATTGATGAACCGAGAAATAAATAGATAAATAAATGAAGCTCGAATGGTAAACGAACATATCCGACTTGAAACGATAAACACCTTAGCTAAAATAAATAATGTAATATATTAATGAACTTGAAACCATGATGAAACTATATTGGAAACAATGAACGATGAGGTTCGGTTGTAAATCGGATTGCGGTTAGTTTTGTTAAAGATTAGGGACTCGTACATAATTAATAATTAGAATAAGAATAATATTATTTTATTGGGCTTTTAAATAGCTAAACTAATATTAAAAGAGACAAGACGGGTTTTAAATCAAGTGTTCGGTTTTATAAAAATGAATTGATAATAAAGTTTATAATAATATTATTAATGATAAGATAGTAATGATAATAATAATGCTAAAAGATATGTTATATATATACTTATATATATATAGATATATAAGATAATAATAATAACAATAACTATTTCTAATAATACTAATATAGTATAATAATTATAACAATAATTATTATTAATAATACTAATATTAATAGTTATAAAATAAATCTTGGTATTAAATTTTAAGGTGTTGTGATAAAAATAGTAATAATAATAAGTAATATTTATAGTAATTAATGCTAACATACTCGATTTTGGTTCGATTTCTAAACGAGTTCACAAAAATATAATAATATTATTGCTAATAATTATGGATAAAAATATGATTTTACTAAATAATAATAATATAATCTTTAATAATATTAATAACAACTTTAATGTTTATAATAGTAATAATAATAATAGTAATAATAATAATATTATTATCAATTAATAAATATAATAGTATGTTATATGTGATAATACTAATAATAATCTTTATGTATTGATATTAACACTAATAGCAACAGGAATTTGTTAAGTACAAAAATAATATTAAAACCGGTCTAGGATGAGACTCGAACCCGAGACCTCTAGTTTAATAATTAACGTACAAACCCAAAACGAAAATAAGATGGCGATTGTTAATTAAACCCATAAGAACTTAATATATCTATTACCTGACTACTCATTTTTTTCCCAAATCAAACCAATTCCATACCAAACCAACTTGTTTCAACGTATATAACCAAATATATAAAAGCGGTTATTAACGAACTTAAATCCGATAATCGATATATGAATTTTTAGTAACACCAACCCCAAATTATATACCTTTTTCGTGTTCTCGAGTCGTGGCTCGATACCGGGAATGAACCGAGCCGAAATCCACCGGAGATGAGAGAGAGACGGAGAGAGTGAGCCGAATAGAGAGAGATACAGAGAGAGAGAGAGAGGCCGAGAGAGAAAGAGAGAAACCGAGAGAGAAAGAGAGGCAGAGAGAGAGCTGCGGGACTGAGTAGGCGGCGGCCGGTTTTCCGGTCGCCGGAAAACGAAACCGAAGGGGAAAGGGGGAGGAGGGGGGTTGCCGGAAACGCGATGGAGGGTAGGAGGGGTGGTTTTGGATGGCTGCGGTGGAGGTGGTGGCCGGCAGGGGGACGGCGGCCGGGATGGTGGGGTCGCCGGAAATCGGCTGGGGGTGGCGGCTATGGCTTATATTGTGATGATAATAAGATAGGGTTAGGTATTTTTGGCTTATATATGTAATACATATTTACAGAAATGGCCCCTCAAGTTTCAGTCAAGGTTTATTACGAGTTTAAATGTTCTAAAGGCTTATAACAACCTAACGAAAATTAGTTTGAACCCCTTACAATTTATAAACAAATTTTTATGTTAAATGAACTACGATTAGTACACGCCTACATAACGGATTTTATGAACTAAGTACGTGGAAGATTTAAAGATCGACTTACAAGATTTATAAAGTTTCCGGGTCGGGTTTATAATACAATACGAGTTCGACGTATAATTTATTAAAATAAAACGCGAAAGAAAATCCAAAACCAGAATTTTGAAGAATGTCACATTCAGTCCCATCATACGTTTTTATATGGGGTGGCATCTTGATTTTTGTTTGAAAGTCATAATTGGCGATTTGTTGAGAGAAAAAATATAGGTTACCGGGCTTGTAAGGTTTCGCTAGATTTTCGTCTAGCCTTACGGCAGGATTATGACTTGTTGTTCCTTGGTGAGTACCCAGCGCTTGGTTGATGAGTTGGGTCCAAGGGAAGTGTGTCATCATTTGAGCCATCATCTGGGGCATGAGGTTAAAGCCTTGAAAGCTTTCGGGAGTTGTTGTTGTTTGGTTTGTTCCCATGAGAGTGCTCATTGCTACACTTCGAGCCAAGGGCAAGACCGATATGGCCTGCTCCCATGTAGTGGATGTAGAAGGGACACTCGAAGCTGGTGACTGCTATATTTGGTCGAGAGTGGTCTCGTGTCCAAGGGGTTGTGAAGTGAACAAAGGGAAAGCCGTTGGGCTTGGTCTCTCATAGGTGTAAGGAGAGGGGTTAAAAGGTTGGCAGGTTACACTTGGACCAGCTTCAAAAAGAGAAGCAGCCGGCCGTGAACTGGTTAAAGGGGAAGGTGGACGTCCGAGCGACAGTGATGGCTCCTGATCGTCATACTCCAGCCTTATTTTTATCCCCTTATCTCTTTCTTGGCTCATGTGTTGATTAAGAAGGTATCTTAGTTGCAAGAAATGCCGTGACACTCTTTCCAATGTCAAGTCAACACGCTCCGGGGTGTTCGTGACTCCTGCATGAGGAGAGGGAACTCCGGATCGTGAAGGGGTTGGAGTTCGTAAAGGTGAAAACTCGAGGAACAAAGGTTCTGTCGAAGTACCTCCCGGGGTGGAAAAAGATGTGGTAGCCGCCGGAGTTTCTTGGCCGGCACTCGGTGTCGGTGTTCTTGACACTTGGTTGACTTCATCGGGAAATCCACCTTCCGACATGGTGATTTTGATGAAAATGGAGCTACAAACCTGGTCTTTATGATAAAGTAAGCGTCGTGGCCCCACGGTGGGCGCCAACTTGTTGCTACAACAAAGATAAGACCAATGATAGTGAATGGACTGGTTAGGCTAACAGGCTTCAAGGGTTCAGGTTAACCTAACGCAGTTCGTGGTGTCCTTCTACGTTTGCAAAACGTAGAAGGAGGTTCACTAGTTTGTTGTTGATTGTTGTAGTTCACCGAAGATCCAGAACCGTGATGTTTGGAATCGGTTCTTGGATAAAGTTCTTGGTGAAGCTATGATGTTTGTGAAGTAAGAAAGAAATAAGCAAAGTGTATATTCCTTAAGGGAGAAGAGAAGATCCAGGAGTATGTATTAACTCCAGATTTGTTGTCTTTATGTTTTTGGCCAAGTCCTCTTTATATAGAAGGAGAGACCAAGCCTTTTGTCTAGTGTACAAACTAATTCACCTCCAGTTTGCTTAGAGAGTTGACATTTGTGGGCGGGAAGCTTTGGACCGTTGGTCCGTGATTAAAATAATAATATTTTATCTGAGCATGTCCATTGCTCAGAGGGAACAGTGATGTGAATAGTGAGTTGACATCGTATTGTAGCACGTGGGTACTTGTTTACATAAGTTTGGGCAGGAAACGAAGCTTTTAACATTTTAACCTTTTTAGCGTTAATGTGTGGAAGCCATTTTATTGATTCCTTGGGCTACCCCCGTCATCAGTAACATTAACCATTCAAAAAAAAAAACGAAAAAAATACCTTTCACCCTACGGATGAAACTTTATCTTTATCTATAATAATAGTTCATATATTATGGTTCTTATTCAATAAATTATTTTGTTATTCATATACAATAATACAAGCAAAGGCATAACCTTATTCTTTTAAATTATTTCAGTTAACTTGTATAAGTATCTGCCAAGTAATCTAATCTATATTGTTGCAGTTATTACAGTTAACTTGCTGATTATTTTGTGTACAAAATATATGTTGCATTTTAGAAATCTTAAATGGTATTCAAAGAAGATTATTTTTATAAAGTATATAAAATCTGTGTCGCCGGAACGTCAATCGACCAATGAATGGAACACGTTAGTTAAGCTAAGAAAATCTTACGTGAGATATATAATATATAGGTGCTAATAGTACGCCTTGAGGATGACATGACTTTATTGTTTCTGCTTTCGGCTAAGGTAAGGTTTCTGTTTTTGTTTACTCTTAGTATTAATTATATTCCGTTACTTTGTAGTACGGATTTTCGTTACGCGTCAGTTATATTTTGAGTTTAGTTATTTATATAATATATTTTCGTAGCATGCAATACATTATTTATTTTGTACTTTTTATTGCATGTTCCGGTTTTAAATATGTTTCGTTATATGAAATTAGCGCTTGTACTCTGTCACCCGAGCATGTCTGAAATGTTGTATGGGCGTCAACGACATGCACTTATCGTGACAGTGCGTAATTAAAGTTCACGGCGTCTCTAGCTTGTGCTTTCGTAGCACTTTGGCCCCTAGAGGCGTATAGATCGATCTTAGCTCTGAGTTTGCGTTTGTTCTGTGGAGATGAAATAATGGGTGTACGCCACGCTCACCGTCTCATAGGTGCATGGACTAGCTAGCTGTGTACCAGTCTGTTCTGTTTTGGCTCGTGGGTGCTTCCGTTTCACGTGACTTTGAGTTATTGATATGTGTGGTCACGTGGTTTGATGTTTGTATATGTTATGATATGTTTCGTATGCGTTTGATTATGTTCTGGCCAAGTGTCGGATCATACCTTCGAATTTTATTAAGTATATGTTTCGGTAAAAAGGTTGGTTTCGAGTTTGGATTGAAGTCCGTATATTTATTTTCCTTCGTCCGTCTTTACCTATACTATTGTTCTTTTTGTTACTGGGCAATTTTTGGCTCAACCGTATTTTCTTGTTTTGTTTTTCTTATTTTGTTTTCAGGTTATCCGAGACTCGGGGAATTTAGTGACGAGAGAGAATAATGAAGCTCAAGCTTTTAAAAGTTAATTCATTTTGGTTTAATAATATGACATAGGCTGCATTGATTTTTGTTTTATTTTGGATTGTGGCATTGATTTGATATCTGTAATAGTGACACGCAGCCCGTTCCGGGTTGGGGTGTTACAAAGAGTATCTTCTATGCAGGGATGGCTTATGAGACAGCGATAACAAGTTAGGGCTTTAGGCCCACGCTCAGTTGAAAAATTCAAATTCGAAAAATAATATTATATATAGATATATTATAGTTGAAGATGGTAAGTAAATAATGAATAGTTAAAGAGTGTGAGTGTGAGTGTGAGTGTGAGTGTGAGTGTGAGTGTGAGTGAAGCACATCACCACACCCAACACAAGGAATACACATGAATTTATGTATTGGTTGTTGTGGAATTTAGTCAACAAATACTTTTGTCAAACAAAGCTACCTAGGAAATTATTTTTTTCTAATATTTATTTAGTATTGTAATATGCACCATTATTATCAGTTTCATAAACAATAAAACAAAGTACCACTATATAAGATGTTTCATGGCAATATGATCGTATCACCTTTTATTCAAGTATCCCACATGAAATTTTAGTTTAAACTTCCTACAAGGCATACTCTTCTTTCGGCAATCCCCTTTCTTTCACGTATCAACGATTAAGCCTGGATCTTAAACAGCATTCAACATGCTCGGTTTGTTTTGCACGTGCTATATGTCTTTCTCGTATTAGCATTTAAATTAATTTAACGACTTTAGGGGTATATAACATCCCAAAAAAATTAGTTTCGTAATTTTCTCTTCAAAGAACCTAAACCCATATTGTATCACCATATATAGAACAATGAGAATCTATATATATTAAAGCAATAGGCTTTATCTCAACTTCCCCTCTTTTTATTAGTTGTTGCCTAGACTTTCCATGTATATCTACCACCTCTCTAATTTCCATGTTAATAAAATAAATCAAAAATAAACTAAAATAAGATACAATTAATTCTATTTAATGATTCTTTTTAAATCTTTAAAGTATTCTCTTTAAATTTAATTATGTTTAATAATTATTTTTGTTATAATTGTTATTATTTATCAATCCACGATATAATTGTTATTATTTATCAATCAACGAGTTTTTATACTTATGTTATTTTTATTATTTTGTATACTATAATATAACTTAACCTAGCACCTCAAATCAATTTTCCTCTTTAACTCCTCCGTTCTCATTGACGGTTCCTTCCTGTTCCACATATGACTACCTTCAATTCATTTATCTGTGAAATTTACGTTCCACCATCGATGAAGATGTTCACCATCAACGTTACCTCCGGTCAATTTAATCATCACGTTTCCTACCAGGTTTAATTTATTTTTAAATAATTAATTGATATTTCATTCTTAATCAAAATTCAACCATATGGAGTAAAAATTCAGATCCGTAATCAATAATTGTAAATATCTGTAAATTAGGGATAAATGAATAAAATTTATTAACGAAAACTTTAACTACGGAATTTCTATATTTTAATATGTTACCATAATTAATTGATATTTCATCCTTAATCAAAATTCAACCATATGGAGTAAAAATTCAGATCCGTAATCAATAATTGTAAATATCTGTAAATTAGGGATAGATGAATAAAATTTATTAACGAAAACTTTAATTACGGAATTTCTATATTTTAATATGTTATTATATATTATATATCATTTGATTAAGGTTTAGATTAAGCATCCTTAAGGGTTACTATAAATACGGATTTTGACCCATTTACTAATTCATAATTAGTCAATCAAGGATTTTAATACATGATGGTCATTCTAAATTTAAGTACATGTTAATTTATAATTTATAATATTACCACTTACCATATGTTATATCAATTAATGAGTTGTTAAATTGTTGTTTAATGTTGTTTAATTATATTATAGATACCGATTTTAAACCCATTGGGTAATTCAAAATTAGTCAATCAAGGATTCAAAATTAGTCAATCGGATTTTGACCGATTCACTAATTATTTTGGAAAGATTTGATAATCAATTCAAGATATACGGTAATTATTTAAGGGATTAAATTGATGGTTAATTATATTGATGTAAATAAATAAATTAGTAACTTATTTTCTTAATAAGCTTATTCCTTATGTTTAAATATAGTCTAGATTTAAATATTTAAAGATTTAAACATATGAATTGAATTGTTTTGTATTTATTTGTATTTATAATATACTTTAATAGCATTACATTTTATTAATTCAAATTTTCAAAATCCGTTAATGCTCGTCCCATATTTTTAGTCCATGATTTGAAAGCTAATTCAAATTTCCTAAATTTATGTTTTTAATTAATTCCGTATATACGTTCTTTTTTTTATTCAAATATTCCAAAATTTAATCATTTACACTATCACACCACATGACTTATATAAATACCTCACTTTCTTTCACACTCCATGACTTACACTATCACATCAAATATAGCTTAAACGACTTATTTTTTGTCTCTAAGGTTTATATTTTATGTTGTTTATATCACTCATTTTGTTTTTTTAGTTTTTTTGTTAAAAGTATTATTGTTCATCAACAATTGTTTTATTTATTTTTATATTTTCACCACCAGAAAGATGGTGCCAACAAACATCACCATGTTGAACCAATTGGATGTTCTTAACAATGATTGTATTCTCAAGCTTCGTATTCTAAAACTTTGGCGTCTCAAGGATAATTCAAAGCCCGGAGAAGATTGGTCAATTGAAATGGCCTTGCAAGATGAAATGGCATTGTTACACATTCATTAATTTTATTATATTTTTCATACAATGTTCTACTAATGTTAATAATAATGTTTCAGGGTAATAGAATGCAATCATATGTAATGAAGCCATGCATCCCGAAGCTTGATGCATGGCTTGGTGTGAATTGATCTTTGATAGTGAAGAAGGCTTCTCTTGGAGCCAATATGTCGACTTACAAATACATTGACTGTCCACACAAGCTTTGTTTCACAGCTGAAACCCATCTGTCAAATTCCTATGAATTTGAAGGTCACTTGTATAGATTGAAGTTTGTTAGTTTTGATGACATAAAAGCCAAAAAGTTTTCCCAGAATGGAACTATTGGTTAGTTGTGGCTTAAGTCAATATGTGGAGTTTGTGACCGGACTGCTATCGCATTATTATTTATAGTTTTGTTTTTAGGTCTTATAGAATTTTATTATATTTTAGTTTTTTTTTAATGGCCAACAAGTTATATTGTAGCTTTTAAACATTCAATCAATTATTCAAAGTATTACCATAATTATATTGTTATTTATCGGTATATAGATGTATAATTAATATAACTATGACAAACATTTAATAGTTGTTTTGACTAACAATAATGATTTCCTTAATTACATATCAACATCAATATTCAAATAATTGTATTTTAGTACGTTTATAAACTTCTTATATAATATAATTGTTACGAGATTTTAATACTTTCAGACAAATTAAGCTTAATAAAATTACTAAGTCATTTTAAGACTTCTCAAATTTTAACACATATATATTTTTTATTTCTAATTTTAATTTTTACTTTGTGATTGATTTTTTTCTTTTTATGGTAATGGTGTCAACAAGTGGATTCATAAACATTCAATTGAGTATCTTTATATTATTTTCTGCGGTTGTATTTAAATGTGCGAGGCTAAAACAAGAAGAGTTTAAGGATCATATACTTGCATTCTTATTTGATCATTCTCAAAGAAAGTTGAGTAGTTCAATAAATGAAATAGTTTCATAAGATTATAATTATTAGGTATGGCTTTACACATTCCATTTTTGGATACATTTCCAAAACATAACATTTATATAAAATTATTCATTCATATAAATACAAAATTTACAATATATTAACATATATTTATAATTGACGTTTTTTATATAATTTTCTCCTGTTTAGCACACGGGTCACTAACCTATAACCTATTAAAGCATATATTTTCGAACATTTTTCTTATTTTTACAAGGTTTTTGGGCATGTAACATATGAATTAAATAGATTTTGCATCTTTTTTTTCTTAATGTATTATTTTGGTTCATGGTTTAAATAAAAAAGATGATTGAACTTGTAATTTTACTCTTATAAATACCTTATAATTCATATAGAATTATATTTTTCTTAGAAATACAACTTTTTACAATTCATTATAGTGTATAACATATGCATATATATGACATATTATATATTTTCCACCTGTGTGGTAAACGGTTCTTTGATTTAGTAACTCGTGTTGAACATTTCTATTTTTATTTTAAGATAATTTATTTTTTACAACCAAATCTTAGTCTTTGTAAATTTATATTTTAAATACGTAAAAATGTTTATTTTCCTAAATATCTTTTTATACACACAAAATGTAATATAATAATATCAGTATGAATGTTTTATTTTTAAAATAAATCACACCAAATTTTAGTTAGCCACTTTGAATTAATAGTGCATAAATATATAAAACCTTATTAAAAAAGTCATAAACAAATATTATTATATGAAATAACTGGATTTGCGTATTATATATCATAATTGTCATGACTCAAGGGGGATCATCAAAACATCATTTATTATTTTTAATATTTTTTTATGAACAATCTGTAACATCCTGAAAATTCTAGAATAATATTTAATATAATATTTGCATCGAATGAAGTATTTGAGTTAGTGGGTTAGTGATAATAATATGATAATAAAGCTTAAGGGGTAGCGGGCTTGGTTAATAGAATTAAAGATGGACCAAAAAGGAAAGATGGGCCTTAGGTCCATGGGCTTAAGGGAGTATAAAAACCCCTTAAACCCTAATCTTTTCCATTTTTATCACTACACCATAGCCTACACATTGATAAACACACACAAACATTATCCTATAACCTGAGCCAAGATCCGGAGACGAGAACCCGAGCTTGTCGCTGCTAGATCGTCGTGACGAACCAAAGCAACATCAAAGACCAGCTCGTGTTCGTAGTTCGACTCGTTTACGGTACGTTTATATCGAGAACTTGTTCGTTTAGGTTCGGATTTAGTCTAGAAATCGTAGATCTATTTTAGTATGGTAAAAACGAATCCAACGAGGCTAAACTTACTGAAATTGATTACAGATTGATAGGTTAATCGTTAGTATGAAAAACCCGGATGTATATACATAAATCACACCATGTAAACCCGATGTTTTGAACGATTGAATGGTTAGGGTTTGTAGGCACTGCTTAGACGATTCCAATGATACCTAAATCATAATTTTTCGTTAAGAAATGAAGGTTTAATCGCAGATCTAATATAGTTTGACTGTTGGGTGTTCTTGACGATTTTGACTTTGACCCTAAGTCAAAGTCTGGATAAGAACAGAGATGATTCGTTATGATTGACCAATATGTTACGCGTTCATAACGAATGGGACCCAATTCTTGAGACTTGATAACGAATGAGATCTTAGTTCGTTATCTATCCATTCGTTAGATAAGATAACAAATCTGGTAATTCGTTATATGCTCATTCGCTATGCTAAGGTAACGAATCAGATGATGATCAGACAACGAATTAGCATAACGAATCGAGTAACGAATCAGGTGATTCGTTACTTGCCAATTCGTTATGTGAGGATAACGAACCAGACGGCGAATCAAGTTATGATAAGCTAACGAACTAGAATAGCGAATCAACTAATGAATCAGGCATGTAAGATGGCGAATCAGTAACGAATTAGGCTTAATTCGTTATGGCGAATGAGTTAACAAATTAGAAAATAACTCAAAATCCTAATGGAAAATGTGTTAAGACACTTAATAGAAATAAAATTTTTCTATTAAGTTATAACTCAAAATCCTGGCAGCTTAACCCCAGCCAGGGGCTCTGCCCCTTGTAAGTGTATGCTATATATGATATATGTGATAGATATGATTAATTGATTGTCGGTACGTGAACGATCTTCGGATATTGCACGTACTGTCAGGCTATAAATAAAGATATGAAAATTGTATGTAGTGTAAGGGTGATTGCTTGTCGATACGTGAACGATCTTCGGATATTGCATGTATTGCCAAGAATATTGTTTGTCTCCTTATATGGATATTAAATAATAAATTATGTATAGAGTTCCCACTACGGATAATATATAGAGTGTTCCTTAAATGGAAAGCATAGTGTTCCTTTAATGGAAAGCCCAGTGTTTCTTTGATGGAAAGCATAGTGTTCCTTTAATGGAAAGCCCAGTGTTCCTTCGATGGGAAGCCTAGTGTTCCTTTGATGGAAAGCATAGTGTTCCTTCTATGGAAGTATATTGGATGTTCCTTCTATGGAGAATATATAGAGAGAGAGAGTGTCCTTCTATGGAGAATATAAATAGTAGGGGTTATAGTAATAGTTATTTTAATAGATATTATGTGACGTTCCTCTTATGGATATTTATACAAGGTTAAGATATGTATGTATGTAAGATATGTGTATGTATTGTGTGTCGCCTAATTAACTAGAACTCACTCAGCGTAGCTGACTTTTAGTATGCACGCAAGTGATCAGATTAAAGGACTAGCATGAGGATGGCACATGGCATGGATTGAATGGCTGGCATCTATTGTTGAAAAAGAAATAATGTTTTAACATGATGTTTTATGTTATTATTTAAAGACAAGTTTGTAATGCCCGGTAAAGAATGATCGAAGTTTTATATTCCGCGAAAGTTTTGATTAACTCTGATTTGTAAGAACTGTGTTTATGAGTAAATCCGACGTTAAAGTAGGGCTACCGGGTTCGGGGCCTTACACAATCTAAATTATGAATAATTTAATTAAATTATTTTTAACACATAACCATTTTCTTACGCAACGACACAAAAATAAGTTCGAAAATGTTAGATAAAGAAATAATGAATTACTTGATGACAATGTTGGATTCTCAAAATCCTTTGGTTCAAGGATACTGGATGGTAAGTGATTGTATTAAAAACGACCCCGATATGGATTTAAAGTTGTGCATTATTGGAACAAGGCAAAAAGATGCAAGGACTTACAACATGTCAAAAACTTCTAAGTTGCAGCGTTAATCATTGATGATATTGGTGACACAATAAATAAAAGCGATATAATTATAACAACTCAAAGCAGATCTCTAGCAAAAGTTGGAATATATATGAGAGACCCGTTTTACTTACGGTCAACTACATGTTGCTTTTTCAAGAGTGAAGAGTAGAGATTGTATTAAAATGCATATTTATGATAAGTAATGTAAAGTTACAAACAAGACAACAAATATGGTTTATAAGAAAAAAATTAGCAGCTTATGAATTTTTATTTTTAAAGTTTTAAATTATGTTTCCAAACAATGTACTATAAATCTTTTGTTTTAGTAAGTTTATGTTTTTAAGTACTTTGTTTATATAGGAATATGAATTGCAAATATATCAAATAATTCTCCACATAAACATATGAAACAAACTTTTATCATCTTAAATATGTATTTTGTTGACGATTTCTATATTTCCACATGTGTACGTCCACCAGTGTCGTACACAGGTCAATAACATAGTAGAACTATATAAGCCTTTGAGAGGTGTCAAAATTAGTGTCCCACAACTAATCCAACTAACTTGATACTCATTTTCATCGGGTTCACTCTAGTGATCAAAGAGGCCATCACATGACAGTTTTTAGAACTAAATAGTTTCAACCGATAACTAAATAGTTTCAACCGATATATCTCCCTATCAGTTGAGAAAATCATGAAAAGGCCCTTTGAAGAAAAACCATGGCATAGAGTCTTCTATTTAAAAATAGTCGGACCTGTCCTTTTTACATATGTCAGATAACGGTATTTCAGACCAATTACATAGCGCCATTGTCACACCCCAACCTAATGGCGAAACATGTCGGGGCGCGACATAATCAGTATGATAACTCAAAGACACTAACATAATAATAATAAGTGTTGATATCTAAATTTATTTGTTCACAATAATCGTACACAAATAATTCAAATGAAAAAGAAATCAATACACCATTTAAACTTTTATAAATTTTAGTCTAAAGCATGATCTAAAGTCTCCACTTCAAATCATCGGAAATAACAACCTACAATATGCGTACAAATAATTTGTCAACAACACATGTTGAGCGAATAATTCACAGTTTGGTGTAAATAAGATAATGATAATAATAATAATGAATAAATAAAACAATTCTCTGCGTTAGCGAATAGCATCAATTAACATAAAACAACTAAATGTGTCTTTTCAACGTGCCACTAGATTCGGACATGTTTACTCGGATAAGTTCGCAACCAGTAAAAAATGTGTCTCTTCGAACAGGCCACTAGATTCGGACATGTCTACTCGGATGACGTGCGATCATACTATGAGGATGAGGATTTGATACCGATCAACCATAAAAAGCTGTAAACACATAAATCATATAGCAATCAACAATTAATCGAGCAAATCACAACAACGCAAATAAGGGAATTGTGTTTGAGTGAAACAATAAAATAATAATAATAATAGTTTATAATACGAATAATGCCCCCAAATACAAAAATAGAAAAAATGGAATGTGATTACTCACCTTAGAATAATTAAAGGCGGATGGTAACGAGGAGACAGTTAAAACAAACAAGTTAATCAGATCCACAAGGAGTCTTGACGATAAGCCCTAGTTTTAAGGTTATAATTGAAATAAATAATCTAACGACATAAATGAGCAAGACATGTCATGATGGGTTTATAATAGATTTGGGATCGTTAAGGCGTTAAAATATTTTCTATTAATTTTATTGAAATTAAATTAAAAGCGTAAGCGATTAAAATATACTTATAAGTTACTCATCGATTTTTTTAAACAATAAAAAACCAAATATGTATTACATATTTATATATTAAACGAAAACTTGCTTAGAAAGTTTAGTGGTGATCGGTTCGTTTAGACGAATAAAACTACTTTCAGTTATTTATTTATAAAATTATATTATGTTAAATCGGAAAAATTTATAGTTTTTATAACTTAAAGTATATATGTAGGTATGTATACGGAAATGTTACACAATGAGAGTTTAACGGTATTCATTCCGTTAAACGGTTGAAAATTGTTATTAATATTAATAAAGTAAATAAAAGATATATTAAAATTAAGAGAAATATGAAATAAAAAAAAACAAAAAAGAAAACATACAAAACCGAGTCTAGGGGTTTGAACCTGCGCCCTTGCCTTTCGCCCATCGGGCAAGAATAATTAAATCCACAAGATGCACACACGTGCTCAATACCCAAAAGGCATGCTCATGTGATACAAGAGTCTAAGGTGGGTGTGTCGTATATGCATTTTTCAACTTTTCATCATAACCTTGTTTTAAATTTGTTTAATGTTTCATCTGCAAGTTGATATAATAATAAATAATGTTATGGATTTTAAATTTTGTTGCTAGCAATTGAAAGTTTGACACGGTAACGGCCACAATAATAACATAACAGTGATAATATAGTAATGTTGGTTTTGGGTTATATATTTAATACAATAATTGGAGTCTACTATTAGTTAGTATTTTTTTCACATCCTTAATTTAATGAGACGTCATATATAAGCTTTTATGACAAATTACTCCTCAAAATACAATGTGGAACAACATATATAGACTTCTATCTCCTTATCAATATTTCACCTCGTGATAATATGTATACATGCGATGCCTAAACACCGTAACTTTGTTTTCAGTAGAAGTATGATCAGTTTTATCATTCAAAAGAGGTGGCGGTGCAACTTATTGGCCGCTTACCCGTGTTACGTAATTTATATTATTTATATTTATGTTTTATTATTATTTTCAACTTAGGGATTGGTATGTTATTTTGGTTTAGTTGGGGGTGTCTTTTGTAATTGGAAGTCTATTTAGTTACGTTTGATTTGGAATGAAGATGAGAATGATTTGAGATAATATTTTCTCCTGAATTTTGGTTTCTTCTTTTCCAATCTTCCCAACCGTATCAACCCACCTCTCTATTGTAATTAGATCTTTTTGTTCAGCATTTTTTAATGTTCGGTCTTAAAAGGATCATTTAGCAATCTAGCATATGAGAGAGAAATCTAAAGGTCAATGGATGTCGATGAAACTATAACACTATACGGTGTGGGCTTTATGGGGCGGTTTGAGTGGTGAACACCGCGCCAGGGCGGTAAAAGGGTGACGGTATTGGGGTGGGCGGTGCCCAACTAATGGGGCGATGTTTCTCTTTTTTTCATACACACATACACATATATATGTTAAAAGGTAGTCAATTCATTAGCAAATTTGAGTTTGGTTTGGTAACTTGAAATATTGTTTGTAGTATACTTGAAGATGAAGGGCTGGACCGGACAACTGATAACTAGGATAACTGGATATAGAAGCTGCTGGATGATGAGGGACTAGAAGTAAAATGCTTGAATGAATGCGTTTAAAAGGATTATTGTATTCCTCTTATTTTCTCGTGTTCTTCAATAAATCTAGGGTTCGTTCATATTCTCTAGATTGTTAGGTGATTCTTGTTTGTAATACGAGTCTTCGGTTGAGAGATTGTTTTGTAAGTTTTTTTTTGTTTTTAACTCATTGTAATCTCGTCGCTTTGGTGAAGATTTGGTATTAAAGATTAATCACGGATTTGTAATTGAATTTGTAAGTTGTTCAAATTCCCGGTGTTCTTAAAGTTTGAGTTTAATTTTATTCAATATAGGTTTTATGACAATATATTTATATATTATAAAATAAAATGATAAACTGAGACTTTAACCCACAACAGGACTTTCAAAAAATGAGTTTTAAAGATACGTTTTCTATGTAACGATAACGTGAAAGGACGATAAAGCCCCCCAACACGAATTTTTAAGTGATAATATTCCATGGCCATTGATATTTGAAAATTGGTTTGATCAAGATGTACACAATTACGTTTTCTATGTAACGATAACGTGAAAGGACGATAAAGCCCCCAACACGAATTTCTAAGTGATAATATTCCATGGCCATTGATATTTGAAAATTGGTTTGATCAAGATGTACACAATTACAAAAGTAGTTTTTTTTTCTTCAATTGCAAAGGTAAGGATAATGTATGAAAGCGGCCACATGACCGATGTGTTGTTGAAAGCGGTGCATGTTAAACTAGAGGAAAATATATCCTCCATGGGTTATTTAAAATTCATTCTTCTACCCAAAGTTGTGGGTTCACATGTATCTATTGTTATATTAATTAATTTATTTATTTATTATACATGTAATATATTATTGTAGTTTTGTTGAGAGTCGGTATTGGTTTTATGTTTTATATTTATATATTCATACTTTAGTCTGAGATAAATAAATGATTCTTTAAGAATAAATGTTTTTTTGTTCCTACATAATCTGCCTTTTTACTAAATAACATATGCTCTCCCTACAAAAACAAATAAAATAACACCAAAAAACTCAACCACTCTTGTTTTCATATATTCTTATACACATTATTAGTTGAGTTGAGATTATTATCATTGACACCCCACCTCAAAACAAAAAGCAAGAAGATGATGCTCTATAATCATGATGATTTATTTGACAACCACCACCACCACCACTAGTCTCATTTGCTACACACCAAAATAACCAAACCAAACCTTTTATTCTACTCCATTCAATTCAATTCAATTAATTTGACTTAAAAAAGCAAGAAGATGATGCTCTATAATCATAATGATTTATTTGACAACCACCACCACCACCACCAGTCTCATTTGCAACACACCAAAATAACCAAACCAAACCAAACCTTTTATTCTACTCCATTCAATTCAATTCAATTCAATTAATTTGACTTAAAAAAGCAAGAAGATGATGCTCTATAATCATGATGATTTATTTGACAACAAACACCACCACCACCACTAGTCTCATTTGCTACACACCAAAATAACCAAACCAAACCTTTTATTCTACTCCATTCAATTCAATTCAATTCAATTAATTTGACTTAATCTACTACTACTTATCAATGAGAAGGATAAAGTTCGAGTTAATCTACTACTACTATCACTACTACTTATTACTGGTAGCTGGTGCTACTTGTTTCTACTCAGGCTCGAGCTTGAACCATGACGGTCAAACATTACTCTCACTCGCACGCCACTGGGTTTCCGTACCCCAGACGTGGAACGCTTCTCATCCGGACCCTTGTCTATGGTTAGGCGTTGTATGCGACCCAAAACTTAAGCTCGTGGTCTCTTTAAACCTTTCAAACTCTAATATTGCGGGTGAATTAGGACCAGAGATCTCTCGGTTAACCCACCTAAAGTTCTTGAACTTAAGCTCTAACCGTATTTTGGGTACCATCCCTTCACAGATAGCTAACTGCACTCGCCTTCAGTACCTCGACCTCTCTCTTAACCTCCTTTCGGGTAACATACCCCAAACACTCGGTACTGGTACTGGTACCAGTTTAACATACCTTAGTCTTTTTAACAACTCACTTAATGGTTCTTTACCCGAATCCATGTTTAATAGTCCAACTTTACACACTCTTCGCGTCAGCTCTAACCGCCTCACCGGCTTCATTCCATCCGACTTTCGAAACGCCACGAGCCTACACAAACTATGCATAGATAACAATCACTTTTCTGGCAATTTACCTCACCGCTTAAACAAACTCGCTTATTTAGACGCTAATAACGCTGGCTTTCGAGGTGTAACAATTCCTGTTGGTACTACTGCTAATAGTTGTAACAATTTAGTGTATTTGGATATATCTAATAACCAGTTTGTTGGTGGGATTCCACCTGAACTGGCAAACTGCACTAACCTCCAGCAGGTGGCAATTGTGGGCTGCGGGTTAACCGGTTCCATACCCTCGTCTTTCGGTCGATTCACTCATTTAAAATTACTTTACTTTTCGATAAACCAGTTGTCTGGAAGGATACCAGTTGCGCTAGCTAACCTCACTGCCTTGAGGGATCTCCAGCTAGACCAAAACAAACTGGAGGGTACTATCCCGAGTGAGCTCGGTAGGCTTAACTTGACAGCCCTGTTATTGTTTACCAACCGCTTCACCGGCGAGGTTCCCATGAGTGTTTGGAAAATGAAAACGCTGGAAAAGCTTTGTATTTACGACAACCGTCTTTTCGGTGAACTGCCCATTGAGGCGACTCGGCTTACACGTTTACAAGAATTTACTCTGTTTGATAATCAGTTTTCGGGCGTCATACCCCAAAGCTTAGGAGTCAATGGTAGTCTCGTTATACTGGATTTTTATAACAATTCGTTTACCGGACCAATCCCGAAAAATCTCTGCGATGGCAACCGACTCGAGAAGCTGGTTTTAGCATTTAATTTTTTCCAAGGGGGCATTCCTTCCGAGTATGGCAATTGCCCGAGTCTTAAAAGGGTGATTATAAATAACAGTAATCTCACTGGGGCTCTTCCGGACTTTGTTAATAATCCAAACTTGTCATACATGGATCTAGAGGGCAACGGGTTCACCGGACAAATTCCTAGTAGTATTTGTAAGCTTAGTAATATTACAGAAATTAATCTGTCAACGAATAGGTTGTCGGGTGTTTTACCGCGGGAAATAGGAAACCTTATGCAGCTTCAGGCTTTAGATCTCTCAGACAATGAGCTAGAAGGTCCCTTGCCACCTCAACTAGCTAAATGCACTAAGTTGTTGAACTTTGATGTAAGTCGTAACTCGTTTAATGGAACCATCCCAACTGCTTTACCGGCAATGTCCGGGTTATTGACTCTTGACTTGAGTGAAAATCAGTTTACGGGTGGCATTCCGTCTTTCGTATATGAATTCAAAGATTTAACGGATCTTCAACTTGGTGGAAACCCTTTAGGCGGACGTGTACCTTTGTCGATATCAGAGCTTAAGACACTAGTCACTTTAAATATTAGTAACAATGGCTTGACAGGTGGTATTCCCAAAGGTTTTAATAAACTGGTGATGTTACAGCTGTTGGATGTTTCTCATAACAATCTAACCGACACATTAGCGCCACTTTCAGAGCTTCGTGCGTTAACCGACGTCAACGTTTCATACAATCTCTTCACGGGCCCGATACCAGAGAATCTGGTAAGGTTTCTGAACTCGTCCGTTTATTCATTCATGGGAAATCCAGGTCTTTGTGTCGATTGTGGACTGAATAACTGTGATGCAGCCAGCGGAAAGCTGAGGCGTTGTACCACCGAGTCAAACAGACAAAAAGGTCTTACGAAGTTCCAAACCGCAATGGTGGCTCTTGGGACATCAGCGTTTTTGTTTGCAGTTGTTATTGGTCTCGGTTTGTTGTACCAATCCCGGAAAAGAGAAAAACATGGGATCGAGGAAATATATAGTGTTAAGGACGATAAAGGGGACAGTTATCTGTTTCACCAAGTAATGGAAGCCACAGACGATCTACACGACAGCTACATTATTGGTAGAGGGGCCCACGGGACGGTGTACAAGGCTTCATTGGGTCCCGAGGGGGTGTATGCCGTAAAGAAAGTAATGTTTGGAAGCAGTAAAGAAGGAAGCACGAGCATGGTTCGGGAGATTGAGACAATTGGGAAGGTGAGACACAGAAATCTTGTGAAATTGGAGGATTTTTGGATGAAAAAAGATTACGGTTTGATATTATACAAGTATATGCATAACGGTAGTCTTCATGATATTCTGCATGAGGTGCATCCGCCTCCGTTTTTAGACTGGGGCATTCGTTGTAACATAGCTCTTGGAACCGCCCATGGTTTAGCATATCTGCATTTTGACTGTGATCCACCTATAGTTCATAGAGATATTAAGCCCATGAATATTCTTTTGGATGCTGAGTTGGAACCTCACATCTCAGATTTCGGCATTGCAAAGCTTCTAGATCAATCATCCGTGGCGCTCATGAGTGGCACATTGAGGGGCACCATTGGCTACATCGCCCCAGGTAAAGTAACTAGTTAGCTTGCTTTTATTTAGAGGTGGCAAATGTGACTCACTGGATTGAATGAGTTGTATTAAAATGTATATAACGGGTCAGAATGGGTCAAAACTAAAAAAATGATTGAAACGGGTCAAAAACGGGTTGAAATTTCACACGTTTTTTTTTCTTGAACGATAAAAACGGAGAAAACTTTTTAGTACTTTTACTTTTTTAGTTGAGTTATGATTTTTTAATTATTTTTTTAAAATTTTTTAATAAGGGGTTTTTGAAATGGGTCGAATGGGTTTTTGAAAGCTTAACCCATTTTGACCCATTTCAAAAACCCTGATTAAAAAATTCAAAAAAAATAATTAAAAAATCATAACTCGAAATATAAATAAAAAACTAAAAAGGTAAAAATACTAAAAAGTTTCCTCCGTTTTTCTCGTTTTCAAAAAAAAAAAAACTTGAGAAATTTCAACCCGTTTTGACCCATTTCAGTCATTTTCTTTTTTTAGTTTGACTCATTCTGACTCATTATATACATTTTAATACAACCCAATGGGTCACATTTGCCACCCCTACATTTACTGATTGATTTATTGATAATGATAATATTAATATTTGGACAGAAAATGCATTTAGTTCAACCAAAAGCAAGGAGTCCGATGTGTATAGTTATGGGGTTGTGTTACTGGAACTGGTAACCAGGAAGAGGGCGGTCGATCCTTCATTTGAAGATGGAGTGGACATTGTGAGGTGGGTGCGGTCCGTTTGGCATGAAAATAGACAACTAGAGGATGTCGTGGATGATGCAGGAGGGCTTTACGACGTAAAGGAACAGGTGACCGAAATGCTTCAGCTTGCTTTGAGGTGTACACAAACCGAACCAAGCAGAAGACCGTCAATGAGAGACGTCGTTAAAGAGTTGGAAGACGTGTATGCGGAAATCAGAATACATTGAGTTATGATTGGGCTTGTGCAATTTTTTATTTTTTTAAAATAAAAGTAGGCTTATATAAATTGGGTTTAAGCATTAAGAATACATTTTTTTAAATAATGATAGATATAAAAAAGGTTTAAAAATTTCAAGGCTACCTAGGTGATTGAACCAGAAGATGCCCCTCCTCTCAAGGCTGACAATGCAATGATATATGTATATGCTCCTCCTATAGGTTTTTTTAAAAGGATTGTCACACCGGTGACTAAATCTCTAATAGCACTGTATATCAATCACATTTCAACGATGCACGCAAATTTCTGTCGATGATTACAACGACGCATTTAACTTCACGTATTATTCAATTATGTAACATAAGTACTATACAATGATTACAATGGTGCGTATACCACATTACAATTCAAAATTGTACACTTTCAACTCACATATTCATTGCAAAACCATGTGTGGTTAAATTGACATAGTTGCACCCCTTCTTGTAAAATCCATGCATATGCATACACAAATCACAACCAGTCGCCTTCCTACGTTGTTTGAAGAATACTATTACAATAGATTGCCCTATGTGTGCATTTCATAATACATAAGTGAAAAATGAAGGGAACCATATGATTTTGGAGTTTAATCGTACTTAGAGGATATAACATCCCTTTATTTATTATATGAGTTATATTGTCTGTACTAAGAATGAGTTGTCTATATGACTATATAACATATATCAAATGTTTCTTAACCAATTGTTAATTCAAGACGCTTTTGTCATATTCTATTGTTCAATAGGAAAATAATGAAAAGCGAACCAAAATTAATGTTCTTAACAACGATGTCTTAAAATCTATGCAGTTGATATCGCCGATGTATCACCGATATATCACTGATATATCGGTTATCGGTCCCCTTGTGATATATAAATCAGAATATGATTTTAGAATGTATCGGTACCGATAATATCAACAATATTGAGCGATATTGGACTAATATTTGACCGATATATCACCGGTATTCTCGATATCCGTGTTTTAAGTCTTCATTATCAACTTTTAGTGTTCGGTGTTAGTGTTTTAAGTCTTAATCAATTCTTACTTACTACGATTGTTAGTATTTTGCAATTTTCAAAAGGCTACTTTGTTAATGGTATGAGACTATACTGAATTATTAGTTTAAATTGCTATATATATATATATATATATATATATATATATATATAAATTTTACATGATATTTGAATTACCGATATCCCACCGATATCTCACTGCGATAATCGATATCTCAGATATCGGTTGTTGATCGATATCCGATATTTTTCCGCATTAACTGATTTGCTTAAAATTACGTTCATTTCATGTTTCTAAGAATTCAATTCATTGAGGTATGAGGTGATCAAATCAACAAGTTTCACACTCAGTATGTATGTATATATGTATGTATGTATGTATCATGCATTTTAAACCTTTATAGTGAACTTACATGGGTTTATTTACATTTATAAACTTTAAGAATTTTAAACTTTACAAAAATAACTTTTAATATAAAACTTTCTAAAGCATTTGTTGAATAAATTTATTAATTTATAACATTAAACATTACTTTATGTTTATTTTTTTAATAAATTGTTAGAATTTGCATGTATTTATTAAATTATAAAAAGTTGTAATGATATGAAAACCTACGTATTGATGTAAGTAAAGTTCTTTGGATAATTGGATTGGATGAGTTAAATCGTTGTTATGTATTATAAGCACATAATATTAGTGAAGGATGGGGAAGGTCCATGTACATTTTGATCTTAATATAAGTACGTAGGAAATAACGCCAATTTATTTAAAAATGCGAACGTAAGAAACAATACCAACTACAATACCAATCTACATAAACAATGACTTATAATAACAAATAAAAGAGCCTAAAAATTACAACAAAAGAATCAAAATCAAGAACAAAATAATAACATCATATACCAACATATATTTATAACAGCAAAAGAAAACATCTAATAATAACAACAAAATATAAATAAGCAAATACTTATAACGTCTCATAATCGAAAATTAGCAAATACAAACAAAAAATAGCAGCAGACTTCTATAAAATTAAACATAATCATAACAATAAATTGATTCTCACCATTTTCATGTTAAAAATAAAATGTATTTGATCATGTTTACCTTACACAATGCACATGGTATAGTCCTATAACTACTTGTAAACGTGTATACATGTATTTATAATATTGGTTAGTTTATTTAGGTGAAAAACATATATGTAATTTGGACCAGGTTCATATTATAAAAAATATTTGTGTACGATGCATCTATCTATCCTTAATATAGTCAAGTCAACTTGACACCATTTTTTTTATCTAAATGCAAATAGGTGTCATTACTATTTATTTAAATTATCGATTAAAATTAAACTTCATCAATGATGACGTAAGCTTTATAAATTTTAGTGTTTAAACCATTTCATAAAGCTAACACAAAAAAAGATTTTTATGATTGACAAACACATTTTAACTTACTATTTTTTGAAAACACCAATAAGCCAGTAAGCATTTTTCAAACTCAATTTCAAACATATAAGTTTAAAAATATAAGAAACAATTTCATTTTTTGATAAAAAAAAAATATTTAACTATTTAGAAGCAAGAAGGCAACTTTTACTATGTCGATATGTACCCCGGTTTAAAACAGGTTTCATTACACGTTAAATAGGTGTGATTATACCCTATTCCCCATTAAACCCACTCATTTAGACGGTAGACAATGTTCTTATGTGTGTCATAAACCTAAATGGACGTAAATACCTCTCGCTTATTAAACCCGCATATTTACATGTGTTGTCGTCCTTGCTTCCTACACTTCTTATGTGAATTTCCTTTTATTCCAAAATAACTTGAGTTTTACATCTTATAAGGTTGTACAATTAGACTAATAAAACTAATTACTTGATTTTCTCCAAAACAATACTATATAACACTATATAGTATATATCAGTATGCAAACATATCGCAATATGAACTTGAAAATTTTGTTCGAGAAGTAAAATATTATTATTATAAATACAAATCATTAAAGCTGTAACGACAAGTATCATTATTTATTTATTGGACTACGTGGCATCCTAATTTAACTACGTGTTATAATAATCAATGTAAAGATAATTGTCATACTATATATACGTACATTTGCCCTTTCCTACAAGGCTACAATAATTGTTTGGTTAATTACAAAATAGGGAAGCTACTTAAATTGGATGCATGTCGCTTCCAAGAATTAAAAGACAAAAATTTAATATCAATAATGTATACCAAATTCTAGAAATATTTGGAGTAAATAAATTAAACTAAATGATTATATTGACACTCTCCAGTTAAAATAGAATATATAAAAAGTGAATGTGTTTAAAAAATGAACTATAACGACTAGAATTGTTATAAAGAGAAACAAAACTAATACACTAATTTAAAATTTGTGTAGCAAAATGACTTTGCTTTACATAGTTACATGAATCGTGAGCCTCTGCTAGTGTCTTTTAAAACAAGGTCGAGGAGCATTAAGAATTCAACAATTCCATTAATTTTGCAGGCTTAGTTTACTGTGCAATAATCGTTTAACGTACGATAGGTACGCAAATCATGCTCAAAGGCAAAAACAAAACGCTCAAAGTCAAAAAAACTAAAGCGCTCAGCCAAAAAACTAAAACGTTCAACCAAAAATACTAAAACGCTCGAAACGGTTTTCGTAAAGAAAAGTAAAAAATTGATCAATTAACAATCCAAAACTGTTTATTTCGGTGAACCAATGATTAATTGGATATTTTTGACGATATCAAAGATCTTGCGATGTGATTTCATAGATCAATTTCATGAATATAAGTATTCTTGTACCTAATGTATAAACAATTATTGTATTCTATCTCTTCTCTAATTTTGCAATACGTTTTTTTAAACAAGACTGTGTGTGTGCATGCATATGCATGTTATGTCTTTACCCACACCAAAAGAAAACAAGAGGACTTCAAAATAACATATTCAAAGTTTTCAAACCATGAAAAGAAAATGTTGAAGCATTGACAACTTCATGGTCTCCATAACGTAGATGTGGCAACTGGCAACATACATCAATGAGTCAAGTTTTTGTTATTATTTTCTTTATAATAAATCAAACAAAGAAATTAACAAACAATTATATTAAAATAAAGTGTGTTAAAAGTTATATAGTGTTTTGATTTTTTTTAACTTCTACATATAATTAGATTTTACAGTTGTTTAGGAGATGCATGTTAAAAGCGTTGTATGGGATGGTTTTTCTTTTAGTTTGTTTGAACGAAATGGATTATCATTAGAGTGATATGCTTCATTTGGATACTAATCCAAAACATAATCACGGTCGGTACAAACATGTTGTGTAGAGGTATTAAACCTCAATAAGATAAATGTCTCTTTTTATTCTCTGTTGTTAAACTTGATATATGTTCAATGTTCTTATATAGTGTACTTTCGTGAATCCTATTTAGAGAGGTCTTTCTTCGCACTGGAGTGCTTGGGATTTCATAGATTTGGATTCAGTGCATTAATGTGTGTCAGAGATTGTTGCAACTTCGACACCTATAAATGAAGAAAATATTACTTCATTGTTATATACAACTTTATGGTTCATATGAGTAGAGCGAAACAAACTAGGTTCTGTATTGAATTATGTTCATTTTTGTTTGTTTTAGCACAATATATAATTTACTATTTCAAAAATAAAACTTATTTTCATTTTTTTTCTAGTTATTAACACTTATTTAGCTAGACAAAGAAAAGACTAAAAACAACCCACAAACAGAAGATTAACAGAAAATCCCTGTTGGCTTCAATGATTGATATTGGTTTAGAAAAAAAAAATAAAAATTCCCAAAGTTGGTGGCTACACATAGATTTTTAGGCTTTGAATTGGCTCTCATCATTTGATCACTAGCTGGCCCGTTTCATTCTCTTTCCTTTTAATTTTATTTTTTACTATTTATTTTAATTATTTAGCTTTTAACATTATTGCTATTTATATATGTAATTAATTTTAAATTGGAGTTTAAGTTTATATCAATCTAACATTTAAAAAAGTTTTTAAAAAGACGATCTAACAAAATCATTAACGAATGGGTTAAATTAAAAAAAAGGAGAGAAAAGAAAATGGTTACCGTGAAAAACTATAAACATAAATTCATAAGAACCCATCAATATCCTGATTTACTAACCAGATATGGTAAAATGTAGCTTGCGCTAGGCAACCTTCAAAAAGATTAAACGCATAAATATGTTTCATTACTAATTTAAAATTAATCATGTAATGATTAAAATGTTAAAGTTGATGTAAAGGAAAAAATATATACAACGTAATATAAAGAAAAAAATAAGATGTTTTATGGATATATATCGAATTTTCTTCCTTTTTTTTTATTTTTCCCACTTTTACCCTTTTGAAATGTTAATACCTAAAATGACTTGCGAGACAGCTTGTTGCCCGTTTGTCTTCTGTCATGACGCAAACATTATATTTTATTATGAAAGAATTCTTTAAGAAGTCATATTAACATTTAAATTGGTTTGAATTCTTTAAGAAGTCATATTAACATTTAAATTGGTTTCAATTCTTTAAGAAGTCATATTAACATTTAAATTGGTTTCGGCTCAAAAACTACCAATCTATATCTAGCAATCAGTCTATAACATCAATATTCATATTAGAAACCACAAATTTGTATATTTTTTTAGATCATTGTAAAATAAAGTTTTGCAATTTTAATTACTAAATACTAATAAAATTTCAACACCAAATCTTTTTATTTATGGAATTTTATGTTTCCAAATATTCTTACCGATTCTAAAATATTAAATTTTTGTATGGGAAAGCACTTCATGTGATCTAACATCTAAGAAATCAAAGTAATTAAATAAGGTATATATATATATTTCAATTATCACAGTTTGCTGACAACTACTTGCTCTCCAAACAATGTTTCAATTTTATTCTTTCCTATAAATACCAAATAACACCACCCTCTTCCTCTTCATTCATAACCTAAAACCCTCAAATTCCCCTAAGCACGCGCGCGCACGCACACGGTCAGTCACACATAAAAGTTATAATCTAATCAACCATGGGTTATTTGGATCATGTCTCGGATTTGTGTTCTGTGACAAGTACAAGAAAAGGAAAACGAAAAAATTTGGAGGTTTTTTATTTTCCCTACTGAATATTTGTTTTCTTGATTTTATTTTTTAAAAATTTGTTAAAGTTGAGTTTGTGTGTGCATGTTTTAGACAGTTGAGATCAAGGTGAAGATGGACTGTGATGGCTGTGAAAGGAAGGTTAAGAATGCTGTTTCTTCTTTATCAGGTTATATTTTATTCTCTTTCAATCTCTTCATAATATAAGCATTATGACATGTTCATGCTTTTATTAATTTAACCATGCAAATTTAACAAGCTTATTTTCATAATCTATTGCTCATGTTATTTTATGTTACTCAAATATATACCATGATTAATATTTGATCATTAACTAAAGGATATATAAGATGTTTATAAAAACAATTTAGAAACGAAAAAACTATTTGAACTTTGAACCCAAACAAGTAATTGGCCGATTTTGAATATATGTGATTCAGTTTCGACAGCCAGCCTTACGGTTTGATTTATGGTTTAGACCTTGAAACCGACTATGCATCTACGGCAAACAATCAGTTTATCAAATCCTATACTTTTTGAAAAAAAACTTTTAAGAATATTGGAAAAAAATTGCATATATTTACGGATTTGAGAAAAATCTAGTAATAATAAAAGTTTATATAAAACCGAAAAAACTGGCCGGTTCAGCCTAATACTTGACCATGCCGGTTTAGTTTGTCGTTTTTTGAAACCGTAGTTAGTCCTATAAGGCTAGAACTATTTAAGAAAATGTTTCAGAAATTTTATATTTTATTTGCATGATATTTTTAGCATGAACTCATATTATTTATTTATTTTTTAAACCTTAGGTACCAAGTGTAATGACTCGAATATTAAAATAAAATATTTTAATCAACTTAAAAATATTATATTTTATCTTGTCTTAAAACGTCTCTTTAACATGGAACACGTATATTCACAATTTTAATCACTTTGACCATTGTATTGACCATGGGATCTTTTACATATTATGTAGGCGTGAGATCGGTGGATGTAAACCGAAAACAAAGCCGAGTAACGGTGAAGGGTTACGTCAAGCCAAAAAAGGTCTTGAAGAAGGTTCAAAGTACCGGAAAGAAAGCTGAAATGTGGCCATATGTGCCTTACAATCTTACCTATTATCCTTACGCTCCTCAAGCCTATGACAAAAAGGCCCCTTCGGGCTATGTTAAGAACGTCCCTCAAGCGTTTCATACTCCTAATTCCCCCACCGAGAGGTTTGACAACCTTTTCAGTGACGAAAATCCTAACGCGTGTTCAATTATGTGAATGATGTCAGTGTTACGAATTTTGAGTTGGAACGGTTTTACTTATGGTATAATTTTAATGGTGTTTTATGTACTTTTCGTAGTTAGTTCTTGGTTTACTAGTTTAAAATCTTGGTGTGTAATAGAACTTTTTATTTATGTTATGCATGTTCTTATAATATTTAAATGGAAAATCATCAAAATATCGTATTACTTTCATTTATAGTATGCATGCTCTTATAGTATTTAAATGGAAAATCATCAAATGTTTATTGTTTAATAACTTTAATTGTTATCTTATATTTATTAGGAAACTTAGAAGTAAACAAAACCAGGTAATTTTTAAGAACCGGAACCGAGAATAATCAACAGAGGAGGCTCAAAGGGTGTGCGAGCTGCACCATCGGCTAGGGCACATAAGTTTCGGGGGCACAAACTTTTTTCATACATATTAGATATATATGATTTTTAATGTTAAAAATAAAGTTATTTGCAATGGTTTATGAGATAATTACATGCTTAGAATGTTTTCTGCTTAAAATAAATCGGTCGATAAAAGTTTTATCCATTTACATTAGCGAATCAAAAATTTTCGTTAAGGCCTACTGGCCTTTTTAATTTGACTCGGCCGGGATATTTAAATTCTCGGAGACGGCCCTGATAATCAACAAAAGTCGAAAACCAGGTTGGTTAGGAACCGGTTCCAAATATGATCAAGTTTGCTAGATTTTTATCTGGTTTCTGGTATGGTAGGGTAGGGTCGGGTTCCGAATATGATCAAGTTTACTAGCTTATCAAAAGTTTGCTATATTCGTCCAAATAGGCTAAAAGACAGTAGCGCCCCTGACTTAACGTTAAAAAATAAACGAGGTTATTGATTGGAGTGAAATAATTTAATTTGGTCACAAAATTATGTATGTCTTTATGACCATAAAGCTTACATATAGATACAAAATAAATTACACTTACCGGCCTTGCTTTGGGTTTGTTACACGTCAATCTATAATAGTTGTTAAGTATACCATCTAAATTGATATTATGTTGTTCAAGATGTAGATATTATTGAGTTGTCCTAAATCCTAATTAGCAACATGTCACCCACAATTAATACCTACCATATCAAAAAGTCAAAGCTCTAATTAAATAGTTAAATGTATTATAAGGTCAATAAAGTAATAAAAATAAAACACACCTAAGTCGAATTTTGTAGTTTATATATGCTAGAATCCATAATTAAACAATGTGGTCAAATCCAGATCAGAAAAGGACGAATAGGAAAGTCATCATTTTCGTGTAATGAATTAAAGTTAGGGGGTGAGAAAATCGGATTAACCTAACTAAAATCAAAGTATTAGGTACGTATTTACTTGCATGCCACTACTATATTACTTCGACTATGTGTTCATACTCAATTTAGGGAGTGAGCTGAAAATCGAATTAACCAAATTGAAAACAAATTAACCGAAAAAACCAAATCGAAGTATTAACAATGGTTCATTTTTGTTTTTTTGAAAACCGAATTGTTAATTTCGGTTCGGTTATCCATTTTTAAATAATAAAAAAGAACGAACCGATTGATGGTGATGAAGATTATAAAGATGATGAAGATTGAGACTAAACTTTGAAGATGAATAAAATAATGAATGCATATTGAGACTGAATTTTTAGTATTTTTTTAAAAACTTCGTTGAAATTTAAATTTACTACTATAACAACTTTATATTCGTATATATCCATGTAACACGCACCAATTTTTGTTTTTTTGAATACAATATATATGTGGTACTCTAATACGTTCTTACAAACTTAAAATCATCATTTTTATTTTTTTAGTTTTTTTTGCAATGTCTATACAGAATTGAAAAAAACCCCGGCTATAATCGAACTGAAACTGAAAATATTTCTTTGGTGAGAAATATATTGCCCATAATTGAGTTAAATTATATGTGGATGGATTTTATTTCTTTCTTGTTTAGATTTTAGAACATGCTTCTAGATATGTGGTGGGCAAGCCCAAACATCAATTTTAAGATGAACAACTCTAGATAAATCCACAATCACATGAATGCATCTTAATGTTTTGTCTTGTCATTCAATTATTTATCCGTGCCACTTCAATTCTAAGGTCGGGCACCCATCAAAGGTGCCTATTTGAACCCACCATGCTTAACACAACCCTATATTTAAGGAACACAATGGTCGTATTTTTTGTTGGTATACATTCCATAATCAATGAGAACATAAAGGAAAAGAATAACCGACACGAGAGTGAGAGTGAGAGTGAAAACTCTTGGTCTTGTCAATTATGCGTGTGTGCAATAATACGTGTAACACAGGGCCGTCTCCAAAAATGATAATAAAAATTTAGGCCTCGTGCGAAAAAAAATTTGGGCCTCCTCCTTAAAATATAAACACGTCAATTATATTTCAAAAATCACAATACGAATACAATTAATTCTAACTTTTTAAGGTTGATGTTTAAAACGTCTATAAAATTATATCATTTTAAAACTTTAAAATATTAGTAGACTTTGACTTAAATATGAACTCCCTTAAAATGTTAAAAGGATAGAATTAAATAAAGTAATAAATTTATAATATCATGAAGTAATACAATTACATCAAACAACTATTTAACTATGCCAATAATATGATATATGACGATAATATGATTGAAAAGAATGTACATTAAAAAGAAATTTCTAGATTGATTAAATAAACAAAAACGTACAAAACAAATAAAAAATAAAGTTCTAAAAGCTTTACGGTAAACTATTAATTATAATAATATTATTATTCTTATTGGTGTTATTATTAAAGGGACTTAAAAAAAATACTTTATTACACTACACCCTAATTGACTCTGGACCAAACATAGACTTTTACCTATTCAAATGTCTAATTACAAAACTACCCCTATTATAAGCATCATCTTCTTCACACAATCTCTAATTAACACAGATCAAAATTTCATGTGAGAAATCTTTTTTCTATGCCTTTTCTTCTTTTTACTTCTTGATCATGGCTGCCACTACTCAACTAACATAATAGAGGGTCAAAACTTTAATAAGAAAGATCAAAGCATACATGGCCGGAGAATGGTTGGAGGGTTTGGGCCTCTTTTCATTTTGGGCCCCGTGCCTCTGCACGGTTTGCACCGCCCCAAAACCGGGGCTGGTGTCACAATACTCTCCCATCCATTTGTATATATGTTATTATACGTGTGTCGTGCTTAGAGGTGCATAAACTGGGTAATTTATGAACCAAGCAGGAATCGGTTCTGGGTATGGTCAAGAAAAGTCAAATTCAGGTCATGTAGGAACTGGTTTCGGGTATAGTCACGCATTTGACCCAGTTTTCCAGGTTTCAAGTAGGTGGGATCGGGTTTTGACTGGGTAAAGGTGGAACTAGTTCCAACGGGTCGGGGTCGGGTAAGGGTCTAGGGAGAAACTCTATACCAGGTCGTACCCAAGGGCCACGGGCACTGTTGCAAAAATCGCTAGTCGGTGGTCAGGCGGTGGTGTGGGGGCTAGCGATTAATCGGGATTAGTTGAGATTAATCGGATAGGACTTTAATGTATAATTTTCAGTTTTACACACACACACACACATTTTTATATGTAATTTTCAGTTTTATACACACACAAACGTATTTTGGCCGGAAATTGGCTGGAATCTCGCTGAAAACCGCTAGGTTTTGCTACAATCTCGCCGAAAATAGTTGATTGGGGTCGGAATCTCGCCGGAAACCACTGATTTTGGTCTTAATCTCGTCGAAAATCGTCGATTTTGGCCGGATTTGACCGTTTCAGTGAAGTGGGGACTAGTGATTAATCGGGGATTAATCAGTGCCTAGTCGGGATTTTTGCAACACTGCCCGCGGGTCGAGTACGGGTAGGAACCACTTTCTGGTCGGGTCCGGGACCGGGTATTTTGTGCACATCTAGTCGTGCTTACATAATGCTGAGAATGTCAAGTATCGAGTTTTGTGAATTCCAAACGATGTATATAATCCTATACGCGACGTATAAAGGGCAATTATATATGGGTGTCTAAAGAGGTCCCAAAATTCTCTTTACCCAAAAGAAAATAAAGTAAAAGAATGCTTACATTTTATGGGAATAAAGTTTCGGTATAAAATGAAGCTATTATAATTTTCCCTTGATTACAAAGTGATTGATAAGTCTAAAACCTAAACAAACATATATATGTCAATAATGTTAAAAGACTGTTTATCAAAGTTAAATTATGCAACTGAATCCACAAAGTCAGCATGGGCATTGATGATTGAATAAGTGGCACAAGTCGCTTTCTATGTTTTAGTCACTTGGCATTGTTTACAAGTTATCATTCTGACTTGTATACAGAGCTTTTTAACATCTTTTGAATCTATAGCTATTATATTATTTATTATGTCATTCGTATTTGTAAAACATTTAATATCAATCAAGCATTAGGATGATAAAGGTTTTCAAGGAAAAAGAATCATAACTCATAAGTGTTGCCACTTTAGTACTTTACAACATTTGTAAGTTGTAACTATAACTATAATAATCGTTTAGCAAAGAGTCAGTAGGGAAGCTGATCCAAAATGCAAACCCAGTTTTGGGCCCAATGTACAGGCCCACAAAATACAAGAAAAAACTACAGCCCACCAAGATGAAATACACCTCACTCAAAAATTAATTATTATTATTATTATTATTATTATTATTATTATTATTATTATTATGGAACGGCAATTTTCTTGCGTGTTTGGTCACCGCACCCACTAATTTTGGAGAGTCTCAAAAGCCCACACTTGAAAATCAAAATATTTACACACTTTTATACATATTAAAATATTATATACTTTTACAAATATTGTGGTATAACTATTATACTGAATATTTAACATTCCTCATTATTTGTTCAACATAACTAGGTTGCTTTTATTTTCTAGTAAAAAGGGTTTTATACTCTACATTGAGGTATGAAGACAACTGAGTTAAATTTTTTAGGTTTGTATCTAGTAAACCCCTCTAAGTCCAACTCATATCATCCTTCGTCGACTTGCCTTTGACAATCCTGAGAGATTTTATTTCTTCTTTTGTATAAGTTGGATATTATGGTACCCCTAAAAATGGTTTATACCTACAAGGCCAAGAGGTCTAAGGCGTTGTTATACCGGACCTTTATGGCATGGATGTTACTACATCAACTCTTGATGGCCCGACCAATACTAAGACAGATGGCCCGAATGTTACCATGTTAGGTTTTACTAGGCGGATGGATGTTACTATGTCAGATGTTGCATGTCCTAAAGCTTAACTCTGATGGACGTACAGGACCGAGTAAGAAAGAATATGTACAAAGGAAATGACACTGTAGCCACTCACATCAATTAAAAGTATATGCATTGTCATACTATCGTTAACCACATCGAAGATAAGAAGATTAATTTCCGTGCCCGCTTAGCTAGATCAAGTTAATTCAACCAAACATATATAGCGTCGTCAAGAACATAAGCACCATAAGACTAAAGCACATGTACAAAGGAAATGGTGATGTAGCCACTCACATCAATAAAGTGTATATGCATCGTCCGACCACCACTAACCACGTTGTAAATAACAAGATTAACCATGACGTAACAAACCAAGTTAATTCTAACAAAAACAATGCCATGAACATTAGCATCATAAGACTAAAGACAATGATGTACAAAGGAAATGGTGGTGTAGCCGCTCACATTAATTGAAAGTTTATGCATTGTCCAACCACCACTAACCAGTAACCACGTCGTCAAGAACAAGATTAACCTTAGCGCCGACATAACATGCCAACTTAATTCAAACAAACACATCGCCATGAACGTAAACATCATAAGACAATGTACAAAGGCACTCACATTAATTAGAAGTATATGCATCGTTCGACCACCACTAATCATACTATAGATTACAAAGTTAATCTTGGCACCGACATAACCTAACCAAGTTAATTCGAACAAACACAATGTCGTGAACATAAACATCATATGACTATATCTCCAACGATGTTTGTTAGAGATGCCCTTAGCATATGTGCAAGTACTCCTCACAAGGCACCAATGGAGTTGAGGCAAGTGCAAGTACAAGTCCAAGAGAAGTTTGAAATCTGTTGGAGGTTGTGGTCCCTTATTTAAAGAAAATTTTCTTTTTTTGTTTAAACCCTCTTCATCAATGCAATAAGGAATTGGACACATCGTGTCTTAATAACTTATACATCACAATTGTTTTGCTTCTTTGTCTATCGCTTGTCTATGTGTACCTTGGGGCATCTTGCTTCTTGTTGAGGCTCCTGTTTTGTTTTTTTAATGTTGATTTGGCCTTTCAAGAAAAAATTTAGATAACAAATATTTAACTCCCCCACAAATAACCCAAACATGTATTGTAACTATTTTGACATGTTGCCAAAGATCACCATGAAGTCTAAGCTCCGATCTCTCGTCATGGTTTAAGATTTGTACATATTAAGACCCGAGTTTAAGATTTACTAGGAAAAGTTGTTCACAAGAGAGTTTTAAAAAAATAGATCATCGAGATTTTTTCAACAGTTATTTTTCGATAACCATGTAAATATGAAAAAGAATACTAAAAGTATAAAACATAATATAATATTTCTTATTGTATCATTGAGTTCTATTAAATTCTAATTTAATCTGTGTCGTAATCTTATTCTTATGTAGTAGGACATATATTCACGTGCCCTATTACATTTTATCGTAATATAATATCAACAAACAAACGTTGTATAGAAAAACAAATGTAATGTACCATGTGCACATAGTGTCATTGCTTCTTTTTTCTTTTTAAAAGTTTCAAGCTTTAGCAAAAGCTATTAAGACAGACGGAGTGTGGGTGGAGCTATCGATACCGACGGGTGATAGGTACATGATAACATCACCCTGCCTATATTGGGCCCCCAGAAAAACAAAAACATCTTATCGGGCATTACAAGCTGACACCCAATAAATATTTTCCCACTCAATATTTAAAATGATCAATTTTATAAAAAAAAAAATAAAATAACTAATTAAATATTATAAATTAGCACCATTCTTTTAAAATAACTATTCTCTCTTACGTTATACTGCAAATATTCCCAAACCACTTGAAGGATTTATGTTAAATTTCGTTATAAATAATCAAACTAGCCCTTGTTTACACAAAACACCTACTCCTCTCTCAATATCTCCTTTTTTCTTCCTAATTTCTTTTCACTTAACAAAATGACATGAAGATTGTGAACCGATGTTGTAGAAGTGGCTTGGCCTCGGCTTGGGTGAATATGTCGGAGAACAACACGCCCGGAACATTTGTATTTTCATGAGCAACATTTGGATGAATTCGATCACATTGTACACCAAATCACTTTGAAGTGGTAGGACTTGAATTAATGTTACCAGATTCAACCAACTTTTCAGCCGCGCGAATGACAAACTAGCAGAGGTGGAAAAGCAACTTCCGAATACAAAAACCACTACTCTAGAAGTGGATTTAGTCATATGAAGTCATGACGGATTCTAAGAAATCATCCCGCTTGGAAGTTGGTTCCTGTTTCATGGGACGATTCTGAAACCTTCCGATATTAATAACTAATTTTATTTATATGAATTAGTATTTTATTTAATGTTTTAAGTAGTTTGTACTTGGTACTTGGTCTTTTTATTAAATTATCGGTATTATTTTTAATGGTTTAATACTAATTATTTAACTTAGATTATTTGTTTATAAAAGAATGTTATTTTACTTTTTATATATTTAATTATAATTATTTAACGACGAAAGATGGATTTGGACCGTATCCAGCCTTGAAAGATCAAGATAGATACAGTTATGAAAATCTGACGTGACACTTACATAAAAAGAAAAAACTGAAAGATGTACTATGATGGAAATAACCACTCTTTCCTTCACGAAAACTGCTCATGGCATCTTGAACCATTGAGAGTAATCATGATGATCTTGATCAATAAATGTCACAAACGGGAGATCTCGTCTAATCAAATCCCCGTTGATGTATTGACTAAGGGGTGTGGGGGCTCTAGTGGGGGCTCCAGCAGAGCCAAGAACCAATAATATTATGACGTGTGGCAGAGAGAGAAACTGGATTAAGGGGGTGTTGGCGCCCCCGCTAGCGCCCCTGGCCCCTGGTGTGGGTAGCGCCCCGCTAGCGCCCCACATCCTCTCTCTCTTCTCCCGCTACCATGCTCACGGGTGGTGTTGGAGCCCCCTCTAGCGCCCCCTTGGTGTGGTACTAGCGCCTGGGGCGCGAGCGGAGGGACTCTAGCGCCCCCTTTGAAGCCCCCACACCCCTCAGTCTTACACACAGAGATCTTAAGCCGTCTATGTAATTACATGACACTTTTTAGTGGTCCGTTTTCTTATTGTGTGCCTCACACTAGGTGTCAAGTTTTAAATATTGTATTTAGCAAGTTGAAGAAACACTAACCGGATCCCGGGCAGATTACTGGTAACCTGGGGGTTAGATAGATGTTTCCCACGAGGGGTTAGACCCTGAGAAGATGGTTCTTCTGATAACCTGCAAAACAGACACCGTGAGCTTGTCACTGAGAAGGGGGGGGTTCCTCCTTGTGACCACCCTCCGACGTGAGAATCAGACTAGATTGCTCTTTAAATATAAATGTATATTAAGAGATTACTAGAGCAGATATCAGGTATAATATGATGATATAAGATAAGATATGATGGTCATACCATTTGTGGTATTTATAGCCGAAGGTAGGTTTCCAAGGAGGTATGGCCGGCTGCAACAGTGTTCCTGTTCCACCAACAGTAGCCTACGCACGTGTCCTGCTGGTAGTTGGTGGGTAGGTAGCGGCTGATAGCGACCAGGCCTGCTGTATACTATTCCTTTTCCACCAACTGCCGGCTACGCACGTGGTATGGCAGTAGTTGGTGAGTAGGCAGCGGCTAATAGTGACACAGTACAGGAGCATGCTGCTCGCCATACTGTGTCAGTAAGCTGTCGTCTCTTTAGTCAGATCTTTTTCCCATACCTCGTCAGGTACAGTACAGAAGATCTTCCTGTATCGTACGAACTGGCTTATTTGGGCGGGAGTATTCCCCCTCCCGCCCTTGTGCGGGATTGTTCCCGGCTTTGCTCATTCCTTCAGGTGACACTGAGTGATTGAGAGCTAAGTGCCTTGTGCGTGTAGCCTTGCTGCGCGGGTGGCCTTCCCTGATGGCTTGTATCCGAGGCTGCGGGGACAGGCGGAGTCCTTCACCATCGGGAGGCATTTCCTGCGGGACCAGCTTGCGTACTGCGCGTAAGGACGTCATGTCTCTGAGCATGGTTGGTCCTGCGGATCCAGTTGGTTTCTGCGCAGACGTCCCTCTTCAAGGTGAGTCTTGCGGGTCCAACTGGGCTCTGCTGGGACCTACCTCTTCACAAGTGTTTTTGAATAAAATCCTAAAAGTTTAAATGCATTTTGTTGAGTTTAAGATGTTCATTTGTGTGGATTTTTATAAAATAAAATGATTAATGAATAATCACTGATCCGATCAATTTCCATCGAATTAAGTTTCTCGGTTTTAGCACCTGAATAATATAGTTGGTGTACATATATATATTTAAAAATTAGTTGCTTTGGGACTTGCAGAAAGTTAAAATAGGGGGGGTGACAGTTAGTGTAATAATGAAGATGGTTGAAAAAGGAGGGTCCAAATTGGAAGAAAAGTGAAGCAAGTCATCATGTAACCTCTCCTTGTAGACTTTTGCTTTTCTTCTTTGTCCGGACGTGCACTTATTATTATTTCTATCTTAACATAATAACAAAAGACGATCTCACACGCTGAGACAGTGTTGGATAGCCTAACTCACAATCTCATGTTTCGGAGAAAACCCGTCAACCAAAGGTTCTTGGTGATAAAACCAACGTGGGATCGGATTGGAAATTGGGAACTTACGGTCTCAATCAATTCCACATCTTCAGTTTCTCTCTAATGCAAATTTAGCTAAAACCCGAACATGCACTTATTATGTAAAAGAACTCAGTAAGGGTGGATGGAAGGAGTTCGAGATGAGATTGATATAAATAGGAACGCCACTCCGCCCAGTGTGTTGGATGGCCACCCCGAAGCTCCGAAAAGTTGACCGCTTCTACTTTATATATAAATTAATATTTTATAATTTTATTTTTATATAATGATGATAGGTGTACATAAACGAAAAAAAATATGAACATATGTAAATAAAGTAATAAACAAATACTCATGACTGAATGTAAATAAACAAGCATGAGATGTGTATATTTTCATTCGTTTATTAAATAAACCAATATAAACTTTAAATATATCAAATAATTCACAAACAGTTCACTAAATGACTAATTAATTTATGTTAATCGATTTACATATGCTACTTCATCTAATCCAATCTCTAGTCTTTATCATTCTCATCCACCTCCATAAACAACTATTTATATGTAAAATTTTAAAAACACTTTAGAAAAGTCAATATTTAGAATGGTCAAAAAGAGTTAAAATATGAAGTATCATGCAAGAGGCAATGGAATTCGTACCCTAAAAGGATAATTTTTTGACTTCTTTTTTCCTCCCACTAAACTACCGACCCTACAAATCCTAAAAGAATAAGCTCTTTATATTATAAGATCACTACTTACTTTCATAACCAAATTAAATAGATGTTTTTCCCTCTTAATAGTTAATAGAAAGTTATTGGTTCTAACTTCTAACTATGACAAAAAAAAAATGTGTACATCTAGAATTTTGGAAACATTAGAGGTATTAGAACCGACGATCAGAATGTGGTCTTTTAATGAGGTTTACCGGTCTTGTTACTTAATCAATTTTATTAAAAAGCTGTTTATACACACCAAATTTGAACTAAATACATCTCATATATATTACATTGTTAGAAAGTATTAATCCTGTAATTCATATTTAAATTAGGGGTGTGCGAAAAGCCGAATTAATTGCCTCATAACCAAAAATGGTAAGTCAGTAAAATTATTTTATGAAAACTTAAAAGCGGGTCGGTTATGGTACAAAGGGTTTACATAGCCGCAAAAACCGAGCCAATTATATGTACTTTTTTTAGTATTATAGATTATACGCATGTTTTTTTCATTGTTATGTAATATACTAGTATATTTGAGTATGTAGTAACAATTTATTCTATGGTCAAACAATTTCAAGTCTAAACTTTCAAGTTGAAATAATGTTCAATTATATACTAATGCATTTTTAAAAACAATTTTTAACAAATGTAACTCCAATTACTTAGAGACATGCTTTAACCTTTTCTTAAGATAGGAAGGGATGTTGTTCATGTACCCTAAGTTTTACCAATCTTTTACTGCCGTAAAACATCTTAATGGAAGTCAATTCCGCTATCAACTACCTTAAAATCATTTTCCATTTCATTTATAAAAGAATTACAAAGACGATGGATGAGTGATTGAGAGTTAATTCATTTGCCAAAAAAATATCATACTACCCCCTTAGGGTACTAGTAACCGAATCTGACCACACCAAAGCGGTACCTTATACTCCTTTTATTGTTTAACAACTCACTCTAATTTATCTAGAACTAGTTTTTAACCAAAACAATTTAATACTTTTTTCAAACAGCCGGTTTTAAGTAAATTATTTTACGAGACACTAATAAATTAAACATCAACCATGTACGCCATCTCATTTTTACAAAAAAAATATCCAGTAATACCAGTTTTCACCCGATACCAACATATAAAATGATCAGTTTCAACTTTGTGTTACATGAATGCAAAACCTAACCCGATTACCCAACCCAAATCAACTGCAACCGTGTTCCTAAATATACCAAGCCACTTTCCAAGGGCGCCCTTCGACCCTAACCTGTTATGAACCAAACCCGTTTAATTTAACATATTTGTCACCCTTGTTTTCTACGTTTGAATGTTTTATTTATAGAACCGTCGCTGTTTATATTTGTGTGGAAGGAATCTTAATGGTAAAGGTAGTAAAGGACAAGGGGTAAGCACGTGACAAGGTGCAGAAGGCTGCCAAAGACAAAGTGTGTGTTGGTTGGTTGGTTGTCTTTCACTTTTTTTACTTTTTATTGTGTTTTGTTGACCATGGTTACATCATTTCATTTCCATACTCCCCCCACCTTTTACTCTCTTTCTGTCCCTCACAACTTTATTACTTTTCATCTAGCAACTAATTAACTTAAAAGTGTGTTACAATATTATTATTATACCAAAATGTAGCATAATCATACTATTAAAAAACATTTGCATGTAAAAGAGTGAGTAAATGCATTACTTTTAGGTATATCATTAATCATTATAGATCAGTTTTATTTATAATTATTGTTTTTGAAATGAAATGGTAATAGAACTTATAAGTCATTTATAATTTAAAAATTGTAACACAACTTCAATTATTTTGATAACTCATCATTTAAAAAAAAACAGAAATACTATAAACATATGGTTCATATTTTCAATATACACAATTATAAGTTTATATAGTAAAATATCAACGATAAATGTCAAGTCAAACAATCGGAAAAGAAAGATAGAATAATGGAGGATGATTTCCAACGGTTGAATCATCATATGGTTCTGTCAAGCCTACGCATAATGGCCTGGTCTAGCTTCGACCTTTTAGTGAATATTGCAAGCATCTCCCATGGGCGTACTTGGGATGTTTTTGAGCTCATATGCAAACACGGGAGATGCGACTAACGTGGTGGAAATCAGGTGACGAAGCATTTTCTTGAATACAAATTATGTGAGAGAGGGAGGAGACTGGAGAGAGTGAGCATTTTTTGTTGTGAGAGAGGCAAAGCCTAGACATCGATGAACATGAATGGCGTGATGACCTTTCGAAGTTTGCTATTTGTGCATGCTCTAACAAGTCTGCATATTCTTCGATGGGTTCTGGCTGCATATGAAACTAACAAAAATTCACAGGCTTTGATACGTGCCTGATTATACAAAATCGGTTTTGATCCGTATTAAACCAAATATATTAATAGTTTGTATATTTATTTTAGAAAATATCATAGTATATAGAGTGGTGAATACATTGTGTTCAAAAACTATGTTTCTTTAGAAATTATTTGTATGACAAGTCATAGTTAAAATATGATAAATAAAAAGTTTAAAGTTGGACTTAAAAAAGACATTCATTTGTTGATCTTTAATGTGAATCAACACATGAACACATGAACGAATGTTGGTTTGTTCTGTGTATTTATTATTGCCATTATATCCAAAGAGAATGATGGAAAACAGAAGTTTCTATTAGGCTAAGGGGTGTGGAGCGTGACAGGGGGCGCGTGAGCCCATCCGCTCGCGCCCCGGGGCGCGAGCACCACACCACCGAGGCGCGAGAGGGGCGCGAGAGGGGCGCGAGCGCGGAAAAAGAGGCAGGCGCAAGGCCAGTAGCGGCTGGGAATAGGCGTGAAGTGGGCTTGGGAATGCATGCATGACCGTTGGGGCTTACAAATAGAGCCGTTGGCTCTTTAAGTTTATTAAAAAAAAATTTTTTTTTCCCTATATAAACCAATATCAACCCAATATCACATACCACACCCAAAATCACATAAAATACTTACCACAACCTCAAAAAAAACCCAAAATCACCCCATCTTCCAAACCTTTTTTTAAAAACATGGCTGGAAATTGGTACCCAAACCTAGATTCAGATTACAGTTACGACGATTTATGGTCGGCACCGGACCAAACGATGTTTTATTCGGGGTCGCAACAATCATCCGGCTTTCAACCATCCAACATACAACCGTCTCCTAACTTTGTTGTTCCGGAGACACAAGAACCAGAAGGTGAAGCTGCGGGACAAAGAAGACGCGTCCACCGGAAAAAACAAGTTGCAACGGACGGGTCGGGTTCGGCTTCGACTGGAAGGACGAAACGGAAAACCACTCTGTGGTCATCGGATGAGAAGGAAGCCCTGTGTCGGGCTTGGATAGTCATTTCTGAGGATCGGCGTTGCGGTAATTGTTTTAACGTTTTTAAAAATGATTTTTAATAAAAAAGTTAAATAAAAAAGTTAAATGACTTACAAATTTATTTATGCATTTTGCAGCGGACTACCAAAAGAGCAAGGTCTTTTGGACAAAGGTTAGGGAGACGTTCTATTCGCTCGTTGGGAGTACAGAGCGGAACGCCGATATGATTTCGGGTCGGTGGACCGAAATCAGAAAATTTGTCGGCTTGTTTACTAATCTGTTCAACAGGAACGCCGGTCGTATGAGACCAAGTGGCAGTGACGATTTGGCGGTTTATAATTTCACTGTCGAAGAGTGGAAGCAGGAGTGCATGCGGAGGTATGGGACGGTGAAGACGTGGGACGGTGTAAAGGTGTGGGAGAGGTTGAGAAGGTGTTCCAAGTGGGTTGAGCTGGTGGCGCCGGACCTTGATGCGGAAGTAGGGCCGAAACGGACTAAAACTAGTTCGTCTGGAGCGTATAGCACTTCCGCCGGGTCGGATTGCCGGGTTGGATTCGACCTAAACGTTGCGGGGGAGGAAACGTCTTCACCGCCGAGGAGGCGGCCATTGGGAAGGGACGCCAGGGGGAAAAAACCGGCTGAGGGGGAAGCCGTAAACATCAACGATCTTGTTGAATCCCTTAATAAATTCAACAAAACCATGGAGGTGGTCTCTAATGACAAAAAGGAAAAAAAAAGAATGAGAGATTTGGACTTCCTTACAAGAGACTTCAGTAACCTAAATCCGGTCGACCAAATGCTGATGGAAAAACAAAAGGAACGTATCCGGAAGAGGTTGATCGAAGAAGACCAAGCCGAAGAATAAGAATAATGTTTTTTTTAGTACTTTAATTTTTTTTTAGATATTAATGTGTTTTTTTAATTAATGTGTGTTTTTTTAAATAATTTATGAGTTTTTTTAATAATACGTTTTTTTAATACATTTATAAAAAAATAAAAAAAAAAACCGCTCGCGCCCCCTCTCGCGCCCCTCCACACCAGGGCCCGGGGCGCGAGCACCACAACCAACACCCATCTTATCAGGTTTCTCTCTCTGCCACACGTCACAATATTATTGGCTGGAGCCCCAACTCGCGCCCCCTCTCACGCCCCCCACACCCCTCAGCCTTAGTTATTTTGATACTTAAAAAAAACATAATTGTCAATAGAATGGATGGATGGATAAGAGAATCTTTTTAGGATGCAATTAAAAAAGCACTTTATCCATGTTATAAAAATACAACACTTTATTTATTATCATGTTGTTAAAATAATACAAAAATAATACAAAGTTGTTACTTGTTAGTTAATAGTTATCATATACAATACAAAATTACAAATATACCTATTATCTGTTACAACTTACAAAACTGATAAAAATAATAAAAAAATAAAAACAAATATTTGTTATTTGTTTAAATAATTGAAGCAATAAAATAATAACCACGTTTGCCCAAAAAATAATATAATATTAGACCCAAAATTATTTTAAATATAAAAAATATTATATTGCTTATAACCTAGGATTTTGGAGCTTTCACTTTTTAGCTTATAACTGAAGAAAGAAAAGAACTAATAAACTCCATTTGTTACACTTTTCTGCCAGATCCAAACACTAGAAATGACTAAAGATGAAGACTTTAAGCTCCTCAAGATCCAGGTGAATCTTTTTTTTTTTATAATTTGTTTTTATATAAAAAAACAAGACAAGAACATAATTATCTGTTTCTGTTAAAAACTAGAACAAAAACATCAACAAAAAATGTTGTGTTTCTTGCTATACATTGTCACAGTTCTTGTTTAATATTGTTTTCTTTTGTCCACTTTAGACTTGTGTTCTCAGAGTGAATTTACATTGTGATGGTTGCAAACACAAAGTGAAGAAAATCCTGCAGAAAATTGATGGTGCACTCTCTCTCTCTCTTTTAATATGGTGTTTCTTTATTAAAAAAATAAATAAAAAGTCTTTGTTTGACTTTTAAAGTCAAAGAGACAACTTTTTGGTCTCAAAATGACATGAATGTTTTCTTGTTGTAGATAAAATGGTATGCATGTTGATATATGCATAAAGTAACAACATTTTTAGTGTAAAAAAGTTAACATTCTCTTGTGATTTTATTTTGAAACTTAGTGAGTTTTAACTTTCAAAATGACTTTTTTTTTTGGGATTTGGGAAGTGGTGGTATTTTGTGTTATGGGTTTTTGGTAATTCTAAATTCTAAGCAAAAATGGCTTGTAAAATGTAAATAATGATTTTTTTTAATAATGAATGTCTTGTTTACTTCAATTTTTTGCTATACCTTTAATAAACCAACCATTTTCCAAGATTTTTATGCATTTTGTCTAGTTATTAACTTATTTTCATGAAGATAAAATGGGTTGTAAAATGTAAATAATGATAAGTTATTATGAATATCTTGTTTAGTTTAATTTTTTGCTATACCTTTCCCCTAAAAACCAAACATTTTCCAAGATTTATTATCCATTTTGTAAAATGTAATAATTTATCCTCAAATATTTTCCATTTTTTATTTTATTTCCCATCATTAAAGAATAAAGATCTAATCTTTATTCAAAGATGTTAATTAATAAGCATTTTTGTTGACCAAAAGAATATATTTTTCAAACATTATATAGATTGGTATGATGATAGATTGATAGTATGATCATGATGCCTCTATATTTATTTTTTTTATAATTATTTTTTTATAAATAAATGTTAGGTGTATACCAAGTGAACATAGATGCAGATCAGCAAAAAGTAACAGTTTCAGGAAGTCTAGACTCTGCAACTTTGATCAAGAAACTGGTTAGAGCTGGTAAACATGCTGAGCTTTGGTCAAACAAGTCAACCCAAAGTCAAAACCATCAAAACCATCAAAGTCAAAAGGCTTCTTGTTTGAAAGACGACAAGAAAGACAAATCCCAGAAACAAGATTTCTTGAAAGATCTTGAAGCCTTGAAAAAACAACAAAAGTTTCAAACTTTAATGGATGATGATGAAGATGATGATGATAATGATGATGATGATGATGATTTTTTTGATGATGATGATGATGAAGATGATGAGTTACATGAAGAAGAATTGAGGTTATTGACTCAAAAAGCAAATCAAATGGCAATGTTGAGACAACAGCAACAGCAGCTGCAACAACATGTTGCTGCTGCTAATGGTTCAAGAAACTCGGTTAATGCGAATCTCGGAAAGCCAAATATTAATGGAAATGTGAATGGAAATGGGAAGAGGGTTAATAATAATAATGGTGGTGGTGGTGGTGGTAATATTAATTTTGGTGGTGGTAACATTAATCTTGGTGGTTTCGGTGTCGGTGGTGGTGTAGGTGGTGGTTTTGGTAATGTGGGGCCCGGGTTCAACCGGGGTAATGTGGGAGTACCACCGATGGCGACGGGTGGTTTTGGTTATAATAATAATAATAATAATCCATCATCACAAGCGGCTGCGGCCATGATGATGAATAATATGCATAATATGAACAATGGAGGACCGATGTACAATAACAACTCGGCTGCGTCAATGATGATGAATATGCAGAACAGGCAGCCTCAGATGATGTACAATAGGACTCCGATCACTCCACCGGCTACTGGTTACTATTATAATTACAATCATGTCCCTCAAAGGTACCATGAGTATCCTCAAAACTACCACTATCATTACAATGGTGGCGGTGTCGGTGGCAGTGGTGGTGAGAATCAGGCTGCATATATGTTTAGTGATGAGAACACAAGCAGTTGTTCAGTTATGTGAGGAATGGGTACAAGTGGAACCAAAATATTTAATGTTTCTGCAAGTATGTTGTGTGAATGAATGAAGTGTTTATTTTATTTTTGTTTTTAACTATGTAATGGTGAATCTTTTGGTAATCAAATTGAAGGTATGTTATGGTGTAAAAGCTAGTTGTAATGTTTCAAGTATGTGGATTGTGACAAACAAAACATACATTTTTAAATATTATTGTTAGTTTGGTATTGTTCGTTTTCCTTGATAAATTGTATTTGTTTTTATTTACTCAGTCGCATCATTTTTGAATTACGCTATCCGAACAAAGTTTAATATATGATTTCCTAGGTTAACTACGGTCGATCCGTCCAAAATTTATGTATTTGAGGCTGTATATTTCTTAGCTTAACCACGACAATCGTTGTGTCCATGGCCTAAAGTTTGTCTAAGTTAGTCACCAAATTTCCAGGCAGATTACGGTAAAATATGTAATTCTTGTATGAACAACTAAATTTGGTGTGAAATGTCCAAAATTGTTATTCAATCAATCTAAAGTAGCACTAAACCAACCTAAAACATGTTTGAAACCGTAAAAACGGTATATTTATAACGTGCGTCTTGCTTAAATAAGCTCTTACTTTTTAAACGTCTAGTCTCATGGCACATCCTTTACGTCTTTAATGTGCATTATTCTCCTACTCAAGAATAAAGTATCACTTTTTAAACTTCAAAGTTAAAACATCAAAATATTATTATTTATGTAATTAAGATAATTATACTTAGTATTTGAAATGGTTTTATGCACTTGTGGTCTTGTGCTTGAGTACTCATGACAATGTTGTACAATTATTTGTATGTAATGGTTTTATGATATTCACAAGGGATTTCAAAATTTAATGTTGGTATTTCAAAATTTAATTTGTTCTTGTTTGTTGTTAATAAATATATATATGATCTTGTGCTTTGAGTCATGACAAGGTTGTACTTTATGTATCTATATGTAGGGTAAAGTTACTATACAATAATTGTTTAACGTATAATAGGTATGCAACGCGCTAAAAGTCAAAAATAAAAACGCTCAAAGACAAAAATACTTAAACGCTCAGGCAAAAAACTAAGACGCTCAGCCAAAACTTAAAACGCTAAAAAATGGTTTTCGTGAAGAAAAGTAAAAGTTGATCGATTAACGATCCAAAACTGTTTATTTCGGTGAACCAATGACTAATCGGATATGTATTGACGATTTTGAGATATTGTGATGTGATTTCATGAATATAAATATTCATGTAACAAATATACGTTAAAACAATTATTGTATTATATTTTTTCTCGGTATATGTAATGGTTTTATGATATTTAATAAGGGATTTCAAAATTTATGTTGGAATTTTTAAAATTTAATTTGTTCTTGTTAATAAATATAAATAAATAAGTTACAGGACATGTGATAGTAACACATATTCTGAAAATATGGCCGTTGAGGGATAAGCACGCCCGAATCACGTGCTGACTACCACCATTGACCACCAAGACTCATGGTGATTGGTTGGCATAGTTTGACTTTCTTAAATCTTAAGTGAATCTGGTGTTGGTTTAAAATATTTTAAATTGTCAGTGATTTGGAAATAGAGACGTTGAATAGTAATAGTTGCATTATTCTTTGGAATTTATATATTTTTCTTGTATGTGTTATATTATATAGTTCAATGTAATAAATTTAACTAAACATGTGGTTTTGATTTTATTTTGGAACTATCTCAAATACGTTTAATTAGTAAGTCTTCTTGAGACGGGATGTTGATCGTCAATATTGATTTTGACGTTCAATGTCTAACTCACCTTTCACACTATCAGGGAAAATATCCACCAACGAAATCCTTTTAAATCTGGTTTCAAACTTAAAAATATAAGATCCATCACCCTCATGCTCTTGAAGTGGAAAGACCAAAAAGTTTTGATCTTATAATTGTAAAATGTGTGATTTCTCAACTTAAAGTTGCCATCAATTATCGTAAGGAAAACCCTTTATATTTTAATTTTTTAAGATACCAAATAATTTAAAGATTTTTATTTTAATTTTTTTTTGCATGTGAGATTTAAACTCTTAGCCTTAAAGAAACAAATGTTTTAAAATTTTTATTGTTTATTTTTTCGTGTATCTACTTTATTTTATTAAAAATGAGCGACTATAGAACGTGCCTTAATGTTGGGAGGCTTAGGTTGACGTATGCAATAGTCTAAACTCTAAACACTGGTAATAATTTTGATTAAAACTTTATTATTAACATTTTATTATAGTTTTTGTTGTTACTAACATTTTTTTATTATTTTTTAGGTACTAGTCAAAATATCACAACACTTTTTGTGTTGTATTCTTGAATAGTTTCACATGGCTATGAGGAGAGCATCAAAACCTCGACACGTTCATGTCAAAATAGAGGGTTGTTCAGCTAAAAGTGATAAAGTTTAACGAGATTTACAACAAGTAGTTGCTAAACAATCCTAGAAGGGATACATACAAACACAATGGATCTTCTCATGGTTTTGTATAATGAATATCGTGAACAGCTGATGGAACGAGACTTTATGACCAGGGGTCATAATGAAATATCTTACATACACAACGTTATATAAAATACGTTTTTTTTACTAGTTGATATAAATCACTTAACCGATTTTAAGTTGCTAAATGTAGGCTAGACATATTTACCGCCCGATATTTGTTGAGATTTTTTTTAAAGTATGCTAAAAAGTTAATTAATAAGTTAAATATTGACATGATAAAGTAATTAAATAAAATATAAACAGTAACGAAAACAAATATATTTTATATATATTTAAAACCCAACTTATAAGTTTTAGTTTCTTTGTCATTTGCCACACAACTTTAATATATTTACATTTTGACTCAACTTTCGTTTCATATATATAGTTTTTAGCCCATCAACTTTAATTTCACATATATAGATTTGGCACACAACTTTGGTAATGAGCCATGCACCCTTTCAACTTACATTTTTACGTTTTGGCGCATCAACTTTCGTAATGAAATTTTTGTCATAAACTTTTACCGTAAAGAAATTAAACAAATACCGTTTGACTTTCTGCCGCAATACACGATGTCCTTTTCATATGTAATGAGTTTAAGTCGCTCGGCCGCAACAATCAAGTAAAATGCTTGTCTTTTTAATACTAAACTGAACAAAATAATAAATAAATTATGGTAAAGAAATTTTTTATATTTTATGTAAATTCGCGTAATGATGATGGATGCTAAATTGCTAATGTCTCCAATAAAGCTGAAATTTTGGTGTTTAGTTAGACTTTTAAGCCCAAACTGCATTTTTAGTAAATAATTTTTTATTTTTTTAGCATTTTAGTTGGGCCACAACATAACTTACAAAAGCCCATGTAACAAAACTAAAATAGATAAAACACACATAATCTTTGTTTCTCGTTTATTTTCTTCATCTTCATCTTAGCAAACTCAAAAACCATAACACCACTTTATGTGAAAGTGATAATGAAATTATTGCCTAGATAGTGTTTACGCGACATAGTTTTGACTTACATTATTAATAACGTCACACATGTTCTAAATTGTTCATAAATATAAAATTCCTCTATTGTAACATACCAAGTTTTCGATTGAAGTAAAGAATAAAGGAATGATTATTTATGTTGTTTTTGGATCCTTAAGGTTAAAGTGTAAGGGGTGAAGCGGAATTATTATAAGAGGGTATTTGAGGATCGAACCCTAGCAAAATCACCCCCACCCCCCCCCCCCCTTTTCTAAAAAAGTCTGTGTGTTTATGTAGAATAACTATCACATAGAATTGAATATGTACCGTATAGGATCCATTCTATAGGGGTGCATGATCAACTGGTCACACAATATTTTTTGTATTCCTATGTAATAACATTAGGGTTTTCAACCAATCTATGAGACTTTTGAATACCAACCCCAAAACAAGACGCATTAAATCGTGAGTTCCAGTCGAGTTTTATAGATTTCGATAGAGTCACTGCTCACTTTTTTCTTTTGACAAGATGTCCTTGTCTATTTGCTAAGCGTAAGCATTTCGTAATCAGAAAAAACTAGATAGTAAACTCTCGGGTATCAGTTACAATGCTCGCTATTATGGATCCCATGGTAACAACTCCCGCTGAAGCACGACAACATCCAAAGGCCACAATTGGATTCTTATGGGTGCAAGGAAGAAGCTGTTATGTTAGTTGTAGCGCACCTTCCCTATTTATAACACTTTGAAAAGATTTTGCATTGCATTCTGCAATGAACGATAATGTGCAAGTACTGTGCGGGAAATGTGAAAAGAACCCAATTTAGGAGTGCAGTAGAGAACATGAGATCCGATGCTGGAGCTCTCTTGCTATCAGTGGTGAAAAAATGAACCAACGACATCGAATGCAAGCTCTGATAAACTTTTCTATTTATATAAGGATTACAACGAGCTGAAGTAGCTAAATGAGTCTTGGTTTAACCATCGACAATCATATTTCGACCCAATGAAAAGTTTGATTGTAGATTGGCAGTTGTGTTGTTAACGTTGTTGAAAGTTCATTACTTATTTAAGCATGCCTCCCTTTTCGGAGCGGCCCCAGCTCACACTTTAGTCGAGGAGTTATCATGAAGATCTAGGAGTGTGAGCAGTATGAGTTGAAAGGCTCTCATACTGTTTGGGGGAGAAATCCTTAGTCATGCCTTTCACTTACCTCTCGGGATTTCCTTATATCTTACCTAAGCTAGCCTTTTTCTTAGAAGTTTATCCATCTAAAGGTACATAGTAACTAGAGCGAAGCGATAGGAGAAAGCGAGGAGAAGCATATTCGTATCTCAGTACTGTTGTCCTTGCTTCTTAGCCGTCGAAGTGTCCCGCTATTAGAGCAAAGCCCAAAATGTAATAACCAAACAATTGTTTAGCTAATGATGGATTCTGAGCCACATAATGAATCGAGGAACTAACAAGGAATAGAGGATTAAAAAAACAGTCTTAAAGCAAGTCCCAAGAACGAGGAGAAAGCAGATAACCCAAAGCGAAAGACCTACAACTATAGATAAGTAGAAAGATAGGCTTGCTGGGAACGAGGAACCAATCAGTCCCCGAGCAAGTCCAAGTATAGTCCCGGGATACATACCTCTCTCCCCTTGAGGATTGGATCAACTTGGTTATTGCTGAACCAATGTTCTCACTTTACGAGCTTTAAAAAAAGAGATCTATAATCCCCGTAAAGGAAGGAGTTTTTTAAACTTACCTAAAAATATCACTCCATATATTTTATATGTAAATATAAATTGGAAAGAAAATAAATAAATAGTGAATGGTGCATTATCATTCTTGGTCATGATTAGCCCCCCTCCCCCCACCCCACCCAACACTTTATTTTGCTCATAATTTTAAGATTGCAACAAGTTGTCGTTACGGGGAAAATTCTCAAAATTGTCTTGGTGATAGATTTTAAATTTGTCTTCTTAAAATATTGTTTTCATATTGTCCCTCATTTAACGCATCGCCGTTGATGTATTAGGTAGTCCAGACAACAAATTAGTTAACATATAGTCAACGATATGTTAGGCCTCCAAACATATAGTCAACGATGTGTTAAACCTTCAAATATATAGTCAAAGATGTATTAGGCATACAAACACATGGTCAAAGATGTATTAACTTCTTCTTTGTTTTTTTAATATTATAATATCATAACTAATTTTACCTATATTTTGTTTTCTTTTATAACTTTTAATATATAAAGTTTTATATAGTTTTGAATACACCATTGAGGCGTGTTTCTTTATCTACGGACCGACATAATTTTTTTTCAAACTGATCCGTGTTAAATTAATATTGAAATATTCAATAAAATTTGACCCTAAATGATTTAAAAAAAATTACGTCAACATATATATAAATAAAAAAAGATGTCCTGATGGTATATTCGAAATTATATAAAACTATACAAGTTATAAAGAAAATAATATATGAGTAAAATTATTATCATGGTAATACACATTAAAGTGTAGGAAAAAAGGACAATAGAATTCCCTTTTTCAGTTTTTTGGGTCCGTTACTAATTATTGTGAAAAAATAAAAAAATGGTGGTCGGTGTGAGGGACTCTAATTGGTTGGATACTTGCATGCACCGTGTGTTCATCCTCACACCATTTGACATCTACATCACTCTTCACACATTTCCAAATTCACACACTTTTCATACTTATATACTTTATATGTAATAATAAAAAATATAAACAGTTATATAAGATATCATCATATTAAATGTTCCACTCAACTATCTGTCTATATATACTTCTCATTACACACAACAATTCACATTTCACAATTGTCACCTTGACTTCTCAAAATGGTATAGTATTTTTTTTCTATTTATTTCATGTTCTTTTTTGATATTTATCTTTAACCGATCATTTCTTGATTTCGAAATCATTGTCACAGAAAAAGTTTGCGTTGATTGGACCGTGGGGAAGCTCGGATGGGCAAAACTGGTCCTACAAAGCCGAAGGAAAGATTACTAAGATAATAATCAACCATGGTGAATGCATCGACGCCATCAGCTTCGCTAGCCAAGATGACGACGGTGACATTCACCATTCACCAAAGTTTGGTGGTTATGGTGGCGATTGCACCGAGGTATTACTTTTGTTCGTATACGAGAGTCATCAAAAATAGATGGTCCGGACGAGTAAAAAAACATGCCCCTAAAATTTGTTTTTTAATTAAAAAATATATATAAAAAAACTAGTTAAAAAATTTATATATAAAATAAAATTGTGGGGCCCCATGGAAAATGGCCTCCATGGTTAATATCTTAAAATTTGTGTTAAACATATTATAACCCCTCAATATACTTTTACTTTCCAATCTGTTACACCTCTTTCAACTTGTTATATCAGTAATATTATTTTTTTGGTGTCAGATCAACATTGACATTGATGTAGAGGAGTTGAACTGTGTCAGCGGGACAATTGGATGGTTTGACTCTAAGGTAGTTGTGACGTCGCTATCATTTTCGACAGATGTCAACAAGTTTGGACCATTTGGTACCGAGAACGGGACTCATTTCTCGGTGCCCATTTCAAAGGCAAAATTTGGAGGTTTCTTTGGCCGTAGCAGCGACTACCTAGATGCCATCGGTGTTTACATCAACCCAACATAATTTGGTTGCGATTTGTGACATGGGAATTGAAGAAAATGAAGATGGTTGATTGTGAAGAGTTAAATAAAGAGTCATATATTGGTGGTTGTTGGTTAAGCTTTTAATGTAATTGAAGTTTCTATTTTTCATATATTTTTAAGTGCTTTTATCATCATACCGGCTTTGGCATATGCAGTATAGCTTATAGTATACAACTAAATATAGGAGACATTAAATTTCATACCAAATAATAGATCAAAATTACCACAACACCAATATATTCTAAATTAAATGTAATAATTAAATGTCAATTACTTTTATTGAGTTTTAATTTGAATTGATTTTTGTAGAGCGCTCAAGAAAGCTCTAACTCTACTTCTGATTCAAAGTGGATGTTTTATGGATTTTCTGAAGAAGAAATATGTGCTTTTAAATGGTGCTTAAACTGATTTGATAGCTAATATTACAAGTTTGTAAAGACGATGGATTGTGAATGCTCTTAGACTCTTCGCTGTGGCGACGTCAAAGTGTGTTATAATCGTTTGTTTGGTCCAAATTGCCACATTATGTTGGGTCACATCAAGTTTTTTTTCTAATTTTTATTTTATACTTATCCTTTGTTTTAATTTCGTTTGTTATTTTGTTAGTATAAACTTATGTTTACGATTTAGGTCCGAGATCGTTGCTACCGATCAATTTCGTGAAAATTTTATTATTTTAAATATCTATAACTAGTACGAGTAAGTAAAGTCGTCTCCTCAGGAAATCAAAGAAAAATACAAGTTTGACTCATGACTTAAATTATTTAACTAGGCGGCAACGACGTCTAGCAGTTTAGAAATATGTTTAGAAAGCAACACGATTACTTTTAGATTTTTTAAACAACTGTGAGAAACGAGTGATTCACTTCAGGTTCAGATAATGAGATAACGAACTAATCGCAGATTCTATAAAGCCGATTGCGCATTAATTACTAGACCTAGTAGTTTGGTTGTGATGACAAACGAAACCATATCCGAATTGTTGACACAACTAAACGCAATCTACTCAATTACCAATTTGATATTACGAAGACCAGCTATTATGCAATGACTAACGATTATCGGATCAATGACATAAGAATATTATCCTAAATGCTGATGAACACAACCGAATAGTTGATGTAAGAGTTCTTCTACAACTACTGGAATGAAATATATCTCCAATAGGGACTGAAAAGTGTTTTAATATAGTTTAGTTATTTTTCCCGTTTTTGGCCCCCATCGTGTAGCGCGAAATGTTTATCTCATGGTCCCTCGTGTGGCGGGAAAGACAAAATAGTCGGGCTCACTTCCGGCTTCTTCGTGTAACGCGAAGGTCTTTCATGACTGGGATTTCTTGGCATTTTCTTATAATCTGCATTGGGATGCGTGCCACTCAATTCTACCTTCTAAATCATCATTCCAAGCTTGTGAATAGCATCAATAAGCATCCAAACGTCCAAAGACCTGAAACACATAAACAGACTTGAAGTATCAACGTTCACGTACACAATATTAAAACTAAAACGAACTAGTTAATATGATATAATAAATGAAATATACCCCGACCATTAGCCGCAACACGCGAGTTTTGTTATTACCTTTTGTTTTAGTTTTTTTTAGTGTTATTATTTTAGGACCTACTAATTTATGTTTACGAATTTAATGTTTGAAAGGGCCGACATCGATCAAGTTCAACGACAAAATTCACATCAATTTACCGTCGTAACGAGCAAGTTTTTTGTTTTTTTTTTTTTTAAATCTGTTTGTTTTATTTTCTTAAGGCTTACTACTTTATGTTTTGATTTAGGACTGATACTGTTGTCGTGGATCGAATTTGCGTCAATTTGCCGTCGCAACACGCAGATTTTTTTGTTTTAATTTTCTTTGTGGTATTTTTAAGGCTAACTAATTTATGTTTACGACTTTAGATCGACACCTTCGATACCGACCAATTTCTCATCAATTCTCCGCCATCACGCAAATTTTCTTTTTCCCGTTTTGTTTTAAATATGCTAACTTGTTGTACGTGGCCATTACCAAAATTTTTTTTTGTTTAGTTTCGGAGCCCTTACCAAAAACCAATGAATTCACGCCAGTTTGCAAACACAACGCACAAGTTTTATTTTGTTCTTTTTAATATGCTATTTTGTTGTATTTAATTAGGAGTTGTCAAATTTAATGTTTGGTTTTGTTCAGGTACCGTACGTGTTTTATTAGCTAACAACAGTTTGTTATAAGTATTTTATTATCATAAATTATACGAGCGCCGATGCAATCCTTTTTCAGGTTTATTTTCATAGCCCTTACGAACTTAACCGATACCGATTAAATTCAAGTTGTCCGCGTTGATGAGCCAATGCCAAGTTGACCCTACAATCAGTGAACTTGCTAATATGCTAAGATGCTTCATGCGTGTTCCCTCCATTTACGTTGACTCACCGTCATGGAAACATCCTAATGAGACTCCTTCCACAGTTTTGACTAGTTTATAAGATAATTACATCGTAAGTACAATATTCAAAGTCTTTAGGATATGAATGGTATAAATCACGTTTTATAGTTTTATATTATATTAGGTTCTTTTGTTTCTTTGCATTCCACGTTATAATTGCATTATAGTTTTAGTTTAATATATATTAACTAAAGCCATACATATGAGTTTTGAAAGTTACGGATTTATTTTAAGAGTTAACAGCCATTTTCGTCCCTGTGATTTGCTACTTTCGCCACTTCAATCCAAAGTTTAAAATTTTGTCAATTTAGTCCTTATAGTTTTAAACATTAGCCAATTACGTCCCCCCCGTCTAACGGCATCCAACTATGCCGTTAGATTTAGGGGTATTATTGTCTTTCTCCTATTTATATTTAGTTAATGGTCAGTTTCGTCCCTGTAGTTTGATACTTTTGCTACTTCAGTCCAAAGTTTGAAATTTGTCAATTTTATGTTTAATTAATTCAGTTTTTTTTTTTTTTTTTTTTTTTTTTTGCTACTTCAGTCCATAATGGAATTCATTGGTAATTTGGTAAAGTGGTCAGGGTAATTCCCTAAAACCGAACTATATCGAAAAAACCAAAATCGTTTCTCTGATTAATGCATAATAGTTAGGGTTTAGAGATTAACATATCGTAGCAAACATTTGGGTCGAAATCAACATCAGGAGGTCGAATATCCCGTATTTCCATGTTTGCTCAAGAAATTAATGCACTAAATCGCATGTGTGTTCTTCAAATCGTGGTATTGTTCTTGAATTCGTCGGATTCAACCCTAGAATTGTAGTCGATATGAAGAATTCAAGAACAACACCACGATTTGAAGAACACACATGCGATCTAGTGTATCGATTTCTTGAGCAAACATGGAAATGCGGGATATTTGACCTCCTGATGTGATTTCGACCAAGATGTTTGCTACAATATGTTAATCTCTAAACCGTAACTATTATGCATTAACCAAAGAAACGATTTTAGTTTTATCGGTATAGTACGGTTTTAGGGAATTACCTTGACCACTTTACCAATGAATTCCACCATGAGGGAGAGTTTAGAAAATGTCTAGAAACTAAATACGAGGGGGTATGATTATTGTTATCGACAGAGTAAATGTAAACCTGTTTTGGTCGATGCTTGATGGTTTTGGGCTTGGCTTATGCTCTTAAAGGCTATAGACAAAAAAAAAGAAAAAAAAGCTGAATAAATTAAACATAAAATTGAAAAATTTTCAAATTTTGGACTGAAGTAGCAAAAGTATCAAACCACAGGGACGAAACTGGCCATTAACTAAACATAAATAGAAGAAAGACAAAAATACCCCTTAAACTAACGGCATAGTTGGATGCCGTTAGACTAGAGGACGTAATTGGCTAATGTTTAAAACTATAAGGACTAAATTGACAAAATTTCAAACTTTGGACTGAAGTGGCGAAAGTAGCAAACCACAGGGACGAAAATGGACATTAACTCTTATTTTAATAAAAAATTTTATAGTTTAATATATATTCCACGTTATAATTGCATTTAGGGTTTGCAATTCAAAAAGGGGTGGCGACGCAGCTTGTTGCCCGCCTACCTGCTATGTTGATGTAATATCTATCTTTCTATTTAATGAAAAAATAAAAATTGTAACTTGAGATAATTTTATATTGAAAAGATCTAATACTCTAATCCTTAACGTACATTAATGTACGCGTATCCTGTTTTTCACGAATCGATCCATGAACATGGGCGAAGGATAGTTGGGGCCCGGGGTGGCCCCGGCCCCCTCAGTTTTTTTGCGTAATAGTGTAAATTTACCCGTTTTCGGCCGACATTTTTTATACGTAGTGTAAATTTACCGGTTTTTAACCGAAAATTTGATCCCGGCCCCCTCCATTTACGGTTTTTTTAATGCATATTTTCGTCTGGCCCCCTCGACATCTTCATCCAAGCTTCGCCACTGTCCATGAAATCACATCCCAACATCTCGGAATCTGCAAAACATATCCAGTTAATCATTGGTTAACCGAAAAAAACAGTTTTGAATCGTTAATCGATCAATTTTTTATTTTTTTCACGAAGACCGTTTTTTGAGCGTTTTAGGTTTTTGGCTGAACATTTAAGTTTTTGTGAGCGTTTTAGGTTTTTGCCTTTGAGTAGGGCTGGCAATTGGGTACCTGTTAAAGACACGATAAGACCTGTTAATCAATAAAGTGCGGTATGTGAATTTTTTTTATTTTCTTAAATAATTTAAATTAGTAGGCTAGACTCCATCATTATCCCTTATTGGTACACAAAAGTTAAAACTGTCTTATAGTCATGACATATAAAGTAGTTAAACGAGTTGTATTCAAGTTTGATATTTGTGTTATGCGCGTCGCCTCTTACCTGTTAAACTTGTTAAGACACGAATTGCCAGCCCTACCTTTGAGCGTCTCGCGTACCTCTCGTACGTTAATGCATTAGCGTTCAATATCTCTACCCTTATTTTCTAAGTTTTTTTAATAAAATTGAAGTGTTCTTAATTTTGAAACTAGTATCATCAACATTGCTTAAGGGTGATCATTAAGAAGTGATGTTAATTTGTTAAGCTTTTTATGAGTTACGATATATGAATAAAATGGTCTATTTAAGATGGTAAAATAACACGTAACCCTCTTTCACTTTGAAGGTGCTAATCTTGATGGTTCACATGTGAAACAGTTTGGACAATGTTTGATGTTTGGGTTAATCGATATCTTCAAGCAAGAAGATGATTCAAAAGAGTTAAAAACTAATTAAGGGGTTAGATAGAGATAAGTCTTAGTATAGTGGTATTTGAGTTGGTTTTATGCTTATATGGGTATTGATCTTGAGTTAGTATTCGAGAGGGGCAACTCCATAGAATAGTTAGTTATCAAGTTTCAGTTTTTGTTCCTATCAAGTTACTAGTGTAAAGTTTTGTTCTATTTAGATCACTTAACATTTATTTAGTGTCTTAATCATATATTTTTTTAAATTACTGTACATTTTAGCTTTGTTTTTTGATTTAAACCGCCAGTTACGCATATCAAACACCAAGTAATGCGCATAACACAACTTTGGAAAGCACTCAACTCAATGTCCCACACGAGTAATTGAGGTAAGTTACATGCACTGTGTCGGTTACGCATGTTTATGACAGTCACATGCATTCCGATGCTGGTTACACGTGTTCAATCGTCATTTTCACACATAATTTAGTATGTTTATGTTTAACTAAGCTAAAAAACAAAAAAAAAAATGGTATATTAACAAATAAAATTAGGCCAAAATAACTGAAAAAAATAATCTAGTTTAGTCTGTCTATGTTTAATTGTGTAAAAAGTTGGAAAAAAAACATATAACCTAATAACAGTTGAAATTGAGCCAAAAATATAATTTTTTAATCGTTTTGAGCGCTCGAAATTCCGGAAATAACCATGTAAAAAGAAGACATATGGTTAGGGGTGAGCAGAAAACCGAAAATACCGAACCGAAACCGAATTAACCGAAAAAACCGAACCGAAGCATTAACCGACGGTTTTTTTTTTTGTTTTTTTGGAAAACCGAAATTTCGGTTTCGGTTCGGTTACCCATTTCAGAAATACCAAAAAAACCGAACCGAACCGATTAACTTGGTATATTAAAATAAATAATTTAAATGATTGTTAAATATATTTATACTAAGCCATATGCGACAACCACCGAAACAAATTAGGAGTATGTTGGTTCAATAGATTTGTAAGAGAAATTAGAGTTTGTGAAAGAAATAGTAAATGTTAATATTTATTTTTGTACATAAGAACTAGTTGCATAAAACAATTAATAGAACGAAAAAAACAAAAAAAAATGAATATAACCGAACCGAAACCGAAACCGAAAAACCGAAACCGAAAGGTTTTTATATATGAAAAACCGAATTTTCGGTTTCGGTTTCGGTTTCGGTTTCACCTAAAAACCGAACCGAACCATGCTCAGCCCTACATATGATGTTACAAGTTTTTAATGATAATTACATAAAAGAAAATATACTATTTGCTTGCATAAAATGAGCACTTTATTTGTCAAAAATGTAAGGCAATAGTATTTGTAGACTTATATTGACCACACTAAAAACCTACATCTATATGAAGAAATGGTCTTCGGTGTCCAATCATTTATTTGCAACGAACGAAATCAACGTTGCATTTCTTCTAGAGATTGGATTTGAGTGATGGATCAGGATGGGTATAGGTCAGATGGATATGAGTCAAGATGGATTTTTAAAATAGAGGGTTAGGATGGATATGAGTCAAGATGGGTAAAACTAACCCATCTTGACCCAAGTGAACATACAAATGGTTTTAAAAACCCCTCAAAAAAATATTCAAAAAAACTATTAAAAAAATAATAACTCAAAATATAAAAAAAAAACGCAAAATGTAAAATAACTAAAATGTTTCCCCCATCATCCTCGTTCATTAAAAAAAACCGTTTTATACCGGTTCAGGTTCGAGTTTTTCGGGGGTTTTTCGGTTCGATTTTGTTTTTTTCATTTCGGTCGTTTCGGTATCTGCTCGGTTTCAATTTCTCGGTTTTTTCGGTTTCAGTGTTGTTTTGTTTTAGTCAGTTTTTTTGTTTTTTTTGTTTCGTTTCGATTCATTTGTTTTATTTTGGTCGGCTACGTTTCAATTTTTTTGTTTCGTTTTGGTAAGCTTTTTTATTTCATTTCGTTATTTTTGTTTCGTTTTGGTCTGTTTTTCGGTTTCATATCGGTTTTTTTGTATCATTTTGGTCGTTTTTCTATTTCGGTATAGTTTCGTTTCAAACGTTTTGTTTCGTTTGGTCGGTTCGGTGTTTCTGATTCGTTTCGGTCCGGTTTTTAAATTGCTTTTAATTTTTTTATGTTTCTTTTTGGTCAGATTTTCAGTTTCAATTCGGTTTTTTGTTTCGCTTTGGTCGGTTCAGTGTTTTTGTTTTGTTTTGGTCAAGTTTCAGTTGCATTTCGCTTCTTCTTTTTTTTCGTTTTGGTCGTTTTTCTATTTCGGTTCAGTTTCGTTTTGGTTTTTTTGTTTTGTTTCGGTCGATTCGGTGTTTTTGTTTCGTTTTGGTCGGTTCGATGTTTTTGTTTTGTTTTGGTCCGCTTTTCAGTTGCATTTCGTTTTTTTTGTTTCGTTTTGGTCAACTTTTCGGTTTCATATCGGTTATTTTGTTTCGTTTTGGTCGTTTTTTTATTTCGATTAAGTTTTGTTTCGGTTTGGTCGATTCGGTGTTTTTGTTTAGTTTTGGTTAGCTTTTCGGTTGCATTTCGCTTTTTTTGTTTCGTTTTGGTCAGTTTTTCGGTTTCATTCCCTGTTTTTTGTTTCGTTTTGGTCGTTTTTCTATTTCGGTTCAGTTTCGTTTTTGTTTCGTTTTAGTCGGTTCGCGGTTTTTGTTTCGTTTTGATCGTTTTTTGGGTTTCGGATGAGTTTTGTTTCGCACGGTGATAGTTTGGGTATTTTGAATTAGATAAAATTTGGATAACTTGGATATTTTGTTTTGACCCATTTTAACCTATAAATGAAACTCACTTGTATATTTCCAACCCATCCTGACCCACTTGAAGAATTTTTATGATCCATCCTAACCCATTTTACTTTTAAAGTTTATCCATCTTGACCCAAAACTATTGGGTTGGGTTTGCCACCCTTAATTTCTCCTCACAATTTACAACTGTCTTATTCACCATCAACACGCTACACCACCGACTCACTCACATACAAATATCGTCACATCATTCTTTCAAACTTATATTATATCAACTTTCTACAACTAAAACTTATTATTCTCGTAATGGACAAGTCGGGTGTGCTCGCTTGTATTCGTCTCGTCCAGGACATTGCTTGTACCTCCAGTTTCGGATTCTCGGGTGACTTTAAGAAAGATTGCATGGACATGTCTAGAAGGGTGGTCTTGTTGTTGCATTTTTTGTAGGAAATTAGGGACTTGAAGTTGTTGGATTCATCTTTGTTTTTATCTTGTTTTTTTAACTTAATGGTTGCTCGAGGATGCGAAGAAACTGCTTATAGTTTCGGCTAACTTCGATCGTAAGATCTCACCGGTGAGTTAATCTTTACGATTTGATTGCATCATTGTATGTGTTCATATCAGTTAAAACTGATTCAAGCAAATTCTTATTACTATACAATAGGAGGGTAGTATATTACTATACTTATTGAATAAATAAAATAAATAACCGAGGAAATTGTAAAAAAAAAAGCTATGTATTATATTTTTTAAAACAAAACACACACCCCTTAAATTAAACAGTCTAAATCTACATCATTTTGCAAATAGTATATTATTGAAATCTTAGCTAGGATTCTAAATTGACACTTTTTTTAAAAGGCAGTCTACTCTAAATACCCTATTAGAGCACGTACCTTATAACAGTTCCTTAGGTTATGTGTAATAACAGTTCCTTAGGTTATGTGTAGTGGATGGGCTACAAAATGTGGCGTTTTGTGTCATGTGACGTTCAGTCAGCAAATGACGAGTTTTTGTTTTAAGGGTGTAATGGTAATGTAGAACAATACACACACACACACACACACACACATATATATATATATACCATACACAAAAAATATAATAAATAATAATAATAATATTAATCAAGCAATAACCAACGAAAAAAAACCCTAACCCCCCCCCCCCATCGCATGGGGGGTGGTGTTCAAACAAAAAATCGCCTCAAACTTTGACAATTTGTCGCTCACTACACTTACCCTTATAGGATTTAAACCTCGACTTTTAAAATAAAGAGGACACGCCTTATTATCACATATGTCCTTTTAGGACTCTAAATTTGACTTCTAAATCTTTGAAATTGGAAACACTTCATTAAATATTGAAATAAAAGACAAACAAACTTATAATTCAATCCTGAGATCAACCAACAACTTATGTATTTTTACACTAAAAATAAATCACTAGAGAATGCAAAATTTGAGGAAAATCTCCAGTGATGAAATCCAAGCACGAATTGATGGAATACGTGTCCACGGGACCAAACTATCTATGATATTTGTTTGTCGTCTCTTGATTTGGTTCGTCGAGACCTTTTTATCCATTGCCAATGGCTCATGCAACCCTATTTGAGTATTTGTAGTCCAGGATATTCTCTTTATATGCTTAGGCATTTTTGTAATGTTTTCATTTGTTTATTGACTCTTGGATCAACTTTGTATCAAATGCATGTGCAATTTGCAAAATACTATATTTTCTACAATCCTTGTATTCTAAACATTTTTACTTGGTTAATTTTAACTAAAGGATGGATCCACAAAGAAAATCTCATCTCAATTCCAATCTATTACATGGAAATTGGAACAGGCATTAGCAAACTTACCATATGATCATTTACACATCTCAGAAGAAGTTCAAGAACAAGTAAGAGCATGCATCCTTAATCTTATGGTCATCTTTCGAGTTCCTAATATTATCCAAGTTAGTTTGTTCTTAAAATCTTGTTTTTAGGTTGACTTAGTGAAAGATCAATTGCGAAGAGCACGGGAAAGATGTAGTAAACCCCTAAATACAATAGCGGATAAAGATCTTCGTCCTATAGAAACAAAGGTGGAAGTTGCATCGACAGAAAGTCTTTCGAAAGTGTATAATCAAAACGAATTGGTTTATCAATTTGGAACTTCAAACAGCTCGTCCGAATCATCTGAAACATCATCGTCAATTCCAGTTGATTTCCTTTGCCCGATTTCTTTGGAATTAATGCGGGATCCGGTCATTGTTTCCACAGGACAGGTAGATCACATTCTAATTAAACCAAATTCTTTCATTTTTAATTAGTTACGAACCCAGAAATTTTTTATGGGCATTAATTTTCAAGGTTGGTTGTCTATCGCTAAATATTACATTTGTTGGTCCTGTTTAGGTCACGTAAAAAAAAGATATAACGAACTTAATATATTATCTATATTTACAGATTCAAACCCAAATAAACTAATAATTCAACAAGTTTTAAGCTTACATTAATAAAATATTTTAGAGTAGGCTAAAATATTTAATAATCAAGCTACATTAATTAACAAAATATCTAACCAACAAGTTTACAAGTTTTAAGCTGGCATTAAATAATATAGCAATTTAGCAAATAATCAAATAATAAAGTAAACTTAGAAAACACGTACAAAAGAAATACCAAAATGGAGGATCTCGGGTTGCTTAGAATCGGATTTGAGAAAGGGGTGTAACTCGCAGTAGGTGGCAACAAGGATTCCGATTTATGGTGAAATGTTGGGGCTTAGGGCAACATTGTGGCATGTCGATTTTGAATAAATCGGTTCTTCTGATTTCAACTGTAAAATTTTAGTATCTATATTTGTAAAATATTCTATGGGGGCAGTGTCAAAGTTTCATTAAGTATCCGGGATTAAATCGCACAAATAGTTATGTACTAAAAAAAATCAGCGCGGCCCTATCAGGACCTAGTAGGGTCCGCGCCTATTTTCAATCTTTTATGATCATTATGTTGATCTTATGATTTCTTGCAGACTTATGAGAGATCATACATACAAAGATGGATCGATTGCGGAAACAAAACATGCCCAAAAACGCAACAAACACTCCAAAACATCACTCTAACTCCTAACTATGTTTTAAGAAGCTTAATCACACAATGGTGTATTAATCACAACATAGAGCAACCAAACCGGTCGTTTCATGAATCAAGTGAAGATCTTAAAGCCTTTGAAGTCCTCATCCGGAACCTATCAAGCGAGTTGATTGAAGAACGATGGCTAGCGTTGAGTAAAATACGATCTTTATCAAACACTAGTACGGATAACCGAATAATGTTAGCAGAAGTAGGAGCAATCCCGGTTCTTGTGAAGACAATTTCACACAAGAAAACGCGGTCACTTCGATTCTAAACCTTTCTTTATACGAAAACAATAAAGATATTATCATGCTAGCCGACGCAGTCCCTTTGGTTGTACAACTATTAAGAACCGGAACAATGGAAACTAGAGAAAATGCAGCTGCCACCCTTTTCAACTTATCGCTAACAAACGACGATAAGATAATAATTGGTGCATCTGGAGCGATTCCCGAGCTTGTTAATCTTCTAGGAAACGGGAGTACTCGAGGCAAGAAAGATGCTGCCATGGCTTTGTTTAATCTATGCATTTATCAAGGGAATAAAGGAAGAGCCGTGAGGGCGGGTGTCGTTCCTGTTTTACTTAAAATGTTGAGTGATTCAAGTATGTTTGACAAGTCGTTGTCTATACTTTCGGTTCTTGCTAGCGATCAAGAAGCTAAGAACGCTATTGTTAAAGCTAGTGTAATACCGGTTTTGATAGATCTTACAAGAACAGGGCTTCCAAGAAATAAAGAATATGCTATATCGGTCTTGCTTTCGTTATGCGAAAGGGATAAAGATAATCTTGATTGTATTAGTAGGCTTGGTGCGGTAATCCCATTAACCGAATTGGCTAAAAGCGGGTCGGAGAGGGCTAAACGGAAGGCGAAAACGTTATTAGAGCTTCTTCTAAGGTCTCAACAAGTTCAACATTAGTAAGTAAATTAGTATAACGCCAAATAATAAACTTGCTAATTGTGTTTATTAATCTGATTATTAGTTTAGTAATCTAATTTTTGCTTGTTTGATGTTATATATTGATTGAGAATAAGTTGTGTGTAGTGTTTTGTGACAGTTTTTTTTATTTATTTAATGTTATTTATTTATTTGTAAATATTGGATTTACGATTTATAAAAAACTCTAATTATTCTTCTGATGTTACTAGTCCTATTTACTGTTCAACATTACTAGTCCTAGCTATGTATACAAAACATTAAGAAAATGTAACTAATCATGTAATTACATTGTGAAATGAGGGTTCTAGTTCGGGTTGAATGACGGATTGGTTGTAAGCATTGAAAGTTCAAGATTAAAAAAAAGGGTTGGAGGAGGGAACCCTTACCCCGGTACCCATTTGGATACCCATCACCCCACCCCGCAAGAGGTATGACGCCGGTAAAACACCTCCATTCAGTCCGCGACATATCTAGGCCGACCCTCAGGATCAAACCCGCGCCACTACGGCTTCCCTGTCTTAGTAGAACTTCATTGGTGACGGGTACCTCAAGGCCGCCCGGAGTGGGATTCGAACTTGAGACCTTCCATAGGAAATCCCAAGCCTTATCCAACCCATCTAGACACCAATTGGTTGAAAGTTCAAGATTACAAAAAAGGTTTAACCGGGTTAATTATATTTATCACTTGGTGTAGGAACAAAAAATGCAAAATTACTAGAACCGAGTGGTGTAAAAATCCATATACTTATATTTTATTTTTCGTGTCCTAGCTTTTTACTATAAGTGTTTTAATAATAACAAACCTCCTTTCATAAAAAAATAATAAAAAAATGAAAAATGAAATATATATATATATATATATATATATATATATATATATATATATATATATATATATATATATATATATAAAGTACATTGTGAACATAGAGCCCGCATCCAGAAGTCATATATAGTTGAAAGATCAAGAATGGGTCTAAGCCCATAAAGAACTAAAGTGATTACCAATCAAGACAATGTTATTTAAAGGTAGTCCGGGATATAATACAAAAGGTAATATAATATACGAAAGATGGTTAAATGACTCGACTTCAACGTGAAGGTAAGGTTCAAACTAAAAGATTAAATGAGTTTTTGGTGAGAGTAATGTGATTGTGACCATTTACATGAATTCATAGGCGACAATATGGTTTAGAGTTTTCAGACGGCTATGTTCACGTTGCCCATGGCTTCATACTCATGTCAGGTCTTATTATTTGATTGTTTGTGATCGGTTATGTTTGTTATCAGTGGCCCTGGTATATGCTTAGAAATTTATTCTTTTAATCGAGAAGTGATTTCCACAACTCCCTATCCTTTGCTGCAATCCCTAATCCAAACTGGCGTCATACAATCAGAATCGGTTTCAATCGGTTAACATGTTTCTATATTTTGTTCCAACAATATTTGATTATCAACCTTTTATATATACAAGTGAAGATAAAGCGAACTCATTTTTTGGTCTATGAAATTATTACACAACAAAAGTATTATAGTGGCATGACAAACCCGTTAGTATTCCCTTAGTGTAAGTGATAACCATCGGTTATACTTAATTCGTTAAAAAACATGGCTTGGTAATGAACTTATTGACAAATGCTAGCTAGCTTCATTGACAGAAAATATTGTCTGCTCATATGCAGGGCTGGCTCAACGAATGTGGAGATCTAAATCGAAACACGATTTATGGGCCTTTTCATGACAACTATTAATTACATTTTTGCTTATTACAAGTTTTGAACTAATAACTTATACTTTAGTTACAACCAAGCCTATCACCACACCAATACATTACTTTGAGTTTATTTTACCTATTATAATATATCTATATATAATGTTTTTTTATACTTTGGGGCCTTAATTAAACAAAGGCATAAAACCCTAACTTGTTTTCGTTGTCCCACGAGCCACCTGTACTCACATGTTAATATCAACGTCATGTGTTTTTATAGTTGTTTTGATTTTTAATATTTTTGTGCGTTTCATCGTTAATTACCATTTGTTATTGATTGTTAGAGATAACATGTCGAAGATAATTTTAGTCAGACTCGCGGGTTTAAATGAACACAACTTGTAACTCAAAAAGTTTATTTAGTTTTTTTACAACAAAATATATAAACTAATTTAGCATAGGCTATTAACATGTAAGCCGAATGAACATAACTACGAACCATTTAATTAGCTGAATATGGACCACATGGTTATAAAAAAACTAATCTAAATCTGTTCAGAATAAACTGCAATTGTCATATTACCTTCTTTAGTCATATATATAACAAACATATACACCTAACGTTCAATAAAAAGTCCATATCTATAATCAAATTAATCAGCGTCCATAAAGTGAATCCAAGACCTTTTAAGTTATTTTAATATAGTTAGATGTCGAAGCACGAAATGAATCTGACCTGATCCATGACGATGTTTCCACGGATTTTCGAGATGAACGAACCACGTCTTGATCTTCTTCTTCAGCTGCTGGTGACCTGCGATGGCTTTTTGGGGGGTGTGGAGGTGACTGCTAAGAAATCTAAAGATCTCTTGTTTACAGACACAAAAAAGTGGTGGTGGCTCTTATTGAGCATGACCCCTTGATAAGGAGGTGGAGACCTCCTTATATAGAGAGTCAGAGTCTCATGGCCACCATCATGGTACCCTAATGGGCCTAGCCCACTTAGGGTTACCTCCACAAAACCCCCTCAGCCCAATAACATTGTATCAGTCCATATAATAAAATAAGCCAAACATAATAAATTTAGAGTCGTAAAACCGGGTTTAGTACCATACCCCTACAAGCCCCCCAAGTCCAGTGTTGCTCCTGGACGCGCAAGCGTTTAGGTGGAGCGCTGGACTTTATGAGGTGTGTTAGGCTATGAGGCGGTTTTTTCCCTGTTCTTTGGCCTTGTCTTTATTGTCTTTGAGTTTTTGGAGGTTTTCTTCATGATGGTGACGAGCTGTAAAAATAATGAAGCTTGCGCGTGAGGCGGCTTACGAGCTATAATAATAGAGTCTGCGCGAGTTGCGGCTTATGAGCTATAATAATAATAAAGCCTGCGCGTGAGGCGACTTACGAGCTGTAAGAATAATGGAGCTTGCGCGAGTTGCGGCTTACGAGCTATAAGAATAATAACAGCTTGCGCGCGGGGCGTCTTATGAGTTGTATGAATAATAAAGCTTGCGCGCGAGGCGTCTTATGAGCTAAAAGAATAATAACAGCTCGCGCGTGAGGCGTTGTATGAGCTATAAGAATAATAACAGCTTGCGCGTGAGGCGTCTTATGAGCTATAAGAATAATAACAGCTTGCGCGCGAGGCGTCTTATGAGCTGTATGAATGATAAAGCTTGCGCGCGAGGCGTCTTACGAGCTGTATGAATAATAAAGCTTGCGCGCGAGGCGTCTTACGAGCTGTATGAATAATAAAGCTTGCGCGCGAGACGTCTTACGAGCTGTATGAATAATGACAGCTTGCGCGCGAGGCGTCTTATGAGCTGTAAGAATAATAACAGCTTGCGCGCGAGGCGTCTTACGAGCTGTATGAATAATAAAGCTTGCGCGCGAGGCGTCTTACGAGCTGTATGAATAATAACAGCTTGCGCGCGAGGCGTCTTATGAGCTGTATGAATAATAAAGCTTGCGCGCGAGGCGTCTTATGAGCTGTAATAATAATAACAGCTTGCGCGCGAGGCGTCTTATGAGCTGTAATAATAATAACAGCTTGCGCGCGAGGCGTCTTACGAGCTGTAATAATAATAAAGCTTGCGCGCGAGGCGTCTTACGAGCTATAAGAATAATAACAGCTTGCGCGCGAGGCGTCTTATGAGCTGTAATAATAATAACAGCTTGCGCGCGAGGCGTCTTACGGGCTATAAGAATAATGACAGCTTGCGCGCGAGGCGTCTTATGAGCTGTAATAATAATGGAGCTTGCGCGAGTGGCGTCTTACGAGCTACTTTATGTCCCGCGCCACGCGCAGATGTTGCATGCGCGTGCGCGTAAACTTCGGTTTGTGTTATGCGCCACGCGCAGATGTTGCATGCGCGTGCGCGTAGGCTTTATGTCCTGCGCCGCGTGCAGATGTTGCATGCGCGTGCGCGTAGACTGTGATGTGTGAGCATGTGATGCGTAAGCATGTGTAATATGCGTGAGCATATGTGATGCGTGAGCATATGTGGTGCATGAGCATGTGGTAAGAGGATTCCCAACCTTTAAGTTTGGCGCGTAGCCATACGGGATATTATGAGGATTCCCAACCTTGAAGTTTGGCGCGTAGCCATACGGGATATTATGAGGATTCCCAACCTTGAAGTTTGGCGCGTAGCCATACGGGATATTATGAGGATTCCCAACCTTGAAGTTTGGCGCGTAGCCATACGGGATATTATGAGGATTCCCAACCTTGAAGTTTGGCGCGTAGCCATACGGGATATTATGAGGATTCCCAACCTTGAAGTTTGGCGTGAGGCCTGATGCGCGCATGCACGACGATGGAGTGGTGACTCGTGAGTGCGCGCGCATGGCGGAGGTCTCTTGCGCAAAACCCAGATGGTGGTTTCCGCGGCGGCACGTGCACGGCTGCGGAGTGAGAATCCGCGGGCGCGCGTACATGGCGGCGGAAGTCTGGTAATTTCTGGATCTGCAATTTTAGAGTCAGATCTGCAACTTTAGACCTAAAATCTAGGTCTGTAATCTAGACCTAGATCTGTAAATCAGACCTAGATAGATCTGAAGCTCGGAGCAGATTTAAAATCATCACAGATCCGGAGACCTGATCATTCAAATCAGGCCGTTTCTTTTTGCACAGATCTGGAAGCCTCTTTTTAGATCTATGGATCTTTTTGAGCTTTAATAGAACAAGCCTTGAAGCCTTTTTCTGTAAACTTCCAGATCTGGGTTTTTCCTGGGAGAGATCTGACAGCCGAGATGAAGATCGAAGGGTAGTTCGTTGCCGTCCCACGGATGGCGCCAATGTCGAAGCACGAAATGATTCTGACCTGATCCATGACGATGTTTCCACGGATTTTCGAGATGAACGAACCACGTCTTGATCTTCTTCTTCAGCTGCTGGTGACCTGCGATGGCTTTTTGGGGGGTGTGGA